>NW_023405226.1:0-300000 GCF_013141755.1 Anopheles stephensi
TGTTAATGCAACTCCCGGGCACGATCCAGTGAAGCCCCAATCCAACACCAGAAAACCTTCATAATTATGATCGATCTGTATGCAGTAAAAGATCAGGCGCCTCCATTACGGTCCGCTCTGGTCGCTGCTCTGCTTATCTTTCCTTTTTTTTAACCCACTATTTTCCTTCTGCCCGCAAGCCCCGTACGCATCGGTGTACGATAGCAAAACTTTTACTAAACACTCTTTTATGCGTTGTTTGTGCTGTCCAGGGTGCTGCTGCTCTGTCGACGCTCTTCGCCAGAAAACAATACGTGTTTGGTGGAAAACCGTGTCCGTATATCTGTCCGTCCGTCTGTCCATATCAGCATTCTGTATTCCCACCGAAGCTCCAGTGGCCCCAAAGCCATACCTATGTAGTAGAGCAACTTTGCGCTGGTCCACTATCTGCGTGCTGCCTCCGTGTATTGATTAGCGTGGAACAAAAGGTCGTCCGAAAACCGGTCGAGCCACCGGGCAACAAACAACCATCGGTGTAAGCTACCGGTGTTCGGTGAGTTATTGAAAAAGTGCCACGGGAAAATAGTCTCACCCGGGTGGACCAGGTGGACCAGGTGAAATGCAGCAGGAAAGACCACAAAGGCTAATCATACAGAAGTTTTTGGTCAGAGTTTTGACAGAGACAGACGAACAACAGCTGTGCTGCTGCTGCTCAATTTTGCCAAACTGAAACGCCATATACGCATGTAATCGTACGGGTTAAATCTCACAATTCACACAAAAAAACCTTCCTCCCGGGAGTGTTTTTCCTCTGAGCCTAGGTTTTGTTTGGAGTAAAGTGAGCATACATTTCAAAATTAGCTGGCCCATTGGCATTAGCCCAATGCCCAATGCGCTCCTGGTTAGCAGGTACTTTGAGTTCGAGTGGCTAACATTGATTCGTAACATGAAATCAATTGTAAGCTGCTTACATATTCAAATGCACTGAAGTTGATCGGTGTACCTACTAATGCGTTATAAAATTTCAAATAAACAGATTGAATTTACAGAAAAAAGCGTTGGTGGTTCATTAACCAGCAAAAGGATTTTTTTAAGCATTGATCGAGTGTAGCAGAAGTCTGTCGTGTGTTAAAATTGGGTGCAAATTAAATCATTTTTAAAAGAATCTTCCACCAATAAATATATATATTGCGGCTTTATATCTCTTCTACGATTACTTCATTAGCGCTGAAGTTTTTTAGTGGCGAGGATCGATGTGCTGGGCTTGGCAAAAATCTCTTTACCGACCGAAGCATTGGTTAATAGCTAGATGTCGGCACATCTCGACGTACCTACGCACCCGATCGGCTCGAGTGTAAAATATTCTATTTAATTACAACACACATCACAACAACAAAAGACAGCGCCATCGTTTGCGATAAAACCGCACTGGTGAGGTTGGAAACGATGTAGCGACACACACACAGACACACACGCACTGGGGCAAAAGGTGCGAATGTTTATAAAGCATCGGTAAACTGTGGAGTAGACACCCTTATGGTTGAGGTTGATTACGCGTGTGTGAGTTAGTAGGTCCTAGGGTGAAGGTGAACCAAAGTTCGAAGAGGGTTTTGTGTGGTGGAATAATGTTGCCCACCCCATGGGATGGAGGTTACAACATAATCTCTTCATTGTTTATCTGTTGGAAGGACGTGCCGAAAGGGTGTTTGGTTTGTTTGTCTCTGTCTGTTTGTGTGTAAGAGCTTTGTATGTTTCCTTAAAAAAATCACAAGACAACTACACTGTGCGAAATGAGAATGACACCACCAGGGCTTTGACAAAATTTTCATGTTTTACTTATTGGTTTTCTATCTTTTGTATATTTTAAATGTTAGTATAATCAATTTTAATATCAATTAACAAATGTATTTTTCTGAGGTACACAGCTCGATCTGTTCTCGGTATTCACGATTACGACTTTGCGACTTTGTTAAAGCTTTCGTAGATTCGCAGATTCGTAGCACGTACTACATAACAAAAATCCATCCGAGTTTCTGTGTGAAAATTATTCTTTAATTAGTAGTCAGCTATAAAATTCCCGGAAAGTACAGTAAGACTAAACTAAGCCTGGCTTCTCGAAGTCCTATACAATACCCTCAATGCCTTTCTTATTCGCTTTCTCAGGGTAGAACACGCCTATAAAATAGCTGGGACACCAATCCTTTTCCAGGAAACTTCGTTTCAAGGCGTATCCGATCTTCGACAGGTTGGACTCCACCTGATCACCCAACGATCTCGCTTTGCTCCTCTACAGGGGGTCCGAATGGGTCCCTAAGGAACATCTTCCTGGTGGGACATGAGTCCATATGACAAGCCTCAAGCTTCGTATCTTTCTGGATTTCTTCACACGCCCTGCTAGCACACTCAGCCAAAGATAGTCCTTTGCACCTGGTACTATAAAATGGCGGGTGCTTTGGTGTCCTTTGTCAGCATAGTCCAAGATTTATGCCCGTACAGTAGGCACAATTTCGTTGAATATCGGATTTGGCTGCTTACATTGCGTACTGAAGTGACGATCGCGCAAAGGTAGCAAACACCTTGGGTTTGCCGAGGCGGGCTCTATCACTTCAAACCTCCGGCAAGCAGGGATACTTTGTTTTCATCGCATTGAACCTCAATCCAATCCTATGAGTTTGTGCGTTTCAGTCGGGTATACGCCTAGCACACTGCGGCAAAATGTCTTTCCGATGAGAAGGATATGTTCCATGGAACTGGAGAGATCCGATTTAAAACGTTCCCCAGATGTTGAAGCCCGTGCTTTGGCAAGACGCAAGATAGTCCTGAAAAAAATGGGAGCAGCAGAAGGCTGAATAGCTTATTGATAATATTTGGGTACCTCTGACTCACCTCGTTGTGATTCATGCTAATGTAATGATCAACTCATAGCAGATCAGTTTTCAATACTTACCAAAATATTGCCAGCTATCTAAACCATAGCAGGTTAAACATCGTTTTCATTATTAAAGATAACAATTTACATTTATCCGTCTTGTCGGCCATATTAAGAGATTCGAATTTTGACTGACTGACTGAAACCCAGATTGAAGGGGTTTGGTGCCGAGGCAATAGCGGCATGGGTAACATCAAGTCGCAGAAAGCCAGAAATGGCAGGCCGAGACCTTTCGAGGTTGTAATGCCAAGGAAGAGAAACCAATACAATATTTGTCAACATTAGCAGGAGGCTTCTTTGCTGGTGCTATTTATATTTAAAATATTAGATCTGATAAGTGAATTTTGAAAAAAAAATGAAGGTGTTATTCTTATTTCGCTCTGTGTATTTTGCTGAGTTTTTATGATTTATTTGTGAACTGAAAACACTGTTCAAATTGTATTTCAATTAGCTTTAAAGGCACACGATCAGTTCTGCATAAAAGCTTAACGTATTTACTCCTATCGGCAGCCCGTAAACCCTTCGCCAAACTCTTACACGTCACGTACCTCTTGTGTCACGCATAAATACACATAGATTTTCTTTTCCAAAGGCGACCAGAGGACGTAAAACACGTTTCGTTTGCGCACTTGTTTCGCAATTATTTATTCTTCCTATGCTAAGCTTGAGTTGCGTGTAGGGGGCAAACAAATACACATGTTGAGGCGAACCGCTTTTAAGGGGGTTTATTTTTGGTTGAATAATGTGGCCGGAAGTATAAAATGGTTTCCCTACCCAAAACAAAAGTCTCGCTAAAGAAAGGAGCGTCTCAAAAGCTTAACTTATGTTCATAAACTCTATTATTCCTGAGCTGTTTGAAGTTGATTTTCGGAACGTCTTGACAACTTTTGCACCAATATTGTTTTTTTTTTCTTGGTTAACTTAATTCAAACAACTTTCAAATCAAATTCCAAATAACACATTTGCCACGTGCTCAAACACGCGCCATTATCGAAGCCTCCCTGGAAGGCGGCAGTCCATTGCGCCACTTCGAACACTTTCTTCGCGAGGTTCAGTTCACCGCGCTGGTTGGTTTTATTTTTATCGTATTGATTTATTTTAACGGCCCTTTCGCGAACGGACGAAACACAATAGCAACTTTGTGTGGTAAAATTACTTTTCATCCGTTTTTATTTGTTTTGTTTTCCTTTTTTTTGCTTCATACTTTTCCCCGTATCACGCTGGAGCCCTAACCGTGCCGGTGCGTACGTTGTTTATTGTCGATCGTGGCAAAAGGTGTGCAATATTTGCTGGCATTTATTAACTCTCGCAACGGGTCGTGTGTGTGTGTTTCTCGGTCGTGGGGGCCGCTTTGGGAGTGTTGCGAATCGCTTGTGAAACCAATCAGCCATCCTGATTGATTTATCGATTGACCTGATTGAAGTATGATTGTTGGAGGTGTGCACATGGGCGGTGGAGGCACATTGGGCGAATGGGGTGTACGGGGTGTGAAAAACGCTGCCAAGTACATTGTCACGTGTCGGTAGTGTCAACCCCGGGGAGGTTAGGGTTAGCTGTGTCACCAGTGCATCAGCAGAGGCGTATGTACGTGACCATCCATACCGTACGGCGTGTATGATTGTAGGCTTAATTGTTTTTGTGTTAGTATGATATTGAGCCACCCAGATGGTGGCATTTAATCACATGCAATGAAAAGTTTCTTTTCTTTCAAATAGCTATGAGTGTGAGTGAATAGAAATAATTGTTTATCAGTGTGTTTCAATTTTATTAGTTATAAGTGTGGGAAAGTTTAAGATAATGTTGTTTCATAAAGAACACATTGGTTTAGCGATTATGATTAACAAAAATGTAGAAAATGAAGTAAAATGTTAAGTTATTTTGAGTTGGATTTGTTTTAGTATTATTTTAAATATAAACACATAAAAAGTTATTAAATGCAATTTAAAGCGTAAGATTGAATCGTCCAAACGAAGCTATGATCCTCAATGATGGTTGAGACATTTAAGACCCGTTAGGACTTCCCATCGGATGATTTAGTCCGACCAAAATATTATAGGGCTTTGCGAGAACTAGAAAAAAATGGGGATCCTTAGAGGTTGCCTGCACTGGTCGATTGGTTCCAATGTTCAAGCCAGGACCAGATCAAGTCATATAACATTAATAAAATAAACTTCGGAATTTTGAAGGCCTGGAGGAAAAGGCGACAATGGCGCCGGTCTTCACACGTCCGGACCAAAGTTCAAATCCCATTCGGACCGCTTCCCGGTTGTGAGGAGTGACCATGCAAACACGTTGTCCAAGGTCAGAAAAACACGTTGTCCAAGGCGAAGAAACTGCGGGGCTCTGTGTCCGATTATCCTCGATGTACAATACAAGAAATAGCTGAACATTGTTTGGTTTAAGGCCTAAACTTTACTATAGAATCTTTAAGACTTCATTACCAACGTTTTTGATCATATGAATCCCATTTTCTGTTGATCAATATATTCCGCTTATCCAATGTTAGTGTGAAGCTACCTGAATTGGTGGGACAGTACATTTTGTATACCTTTTAGCACCCAAGACCATAACTTCTAGATAATTGCATTCCTTTTTTTAAATTTTTGACGAACTTTATTTTTGGATGGCTTTATTGCTAATGACCTTCCATCTGAGGGAAAACCCAATAGTTTCAAGTTATAATTAACTTTCGCAGGCCGCCTACGGTCAGCAAATTGTTAGCCTTGTTATTGACAGCAGTCGTTTCACTAGTTTAGATTTACGTTGCTAACCAGTTTACTAGCTTCATTATCCTAATACTGTGCGTGGGACGATTACCGTCCAATGCTGCCACTTTTATTGAAAAACAGATTCGATCGGTTCTGGTCATTTTGTTCGCCTTAAATGGTTTAACTTTTGATCTGCGAGAGTAATGATTAACCTGTTGTAAGAAACTCATAAGAAATAATGTCTGTAAAATCTCGCCAAACGCAAATTAACACCATACTGTTGGGTGGTCCTGATTTGAGCTGCTTCTAAAGCGCAATAAGACAGAAATACGGCCAGGCCGTTCTTTATGAATAAAAAAAAAAAAGCTAAATAAGACCATTTTTGTTTTGTTAATGTGAGGTCAGTGGCGGATCAACCTAGAAGCGGAAGGAGTTAATCACTCAGAGCCTCGTCGGTTAAGGCGAGAGAAGACCTGCTGGTCTTACGCACAAATGAGTCACAATTTGAGGGGCCTCAACTGCCATTCCGTTCGGGGTCTCCGAGGACCTTGATCCATCACTGAGTGAGATTATAGTGCCGATAGTCAACTGATGCAGGTGTTGTCAAAGTCCAGCACAACCGTTACTTTTATTCGGTCTGCGTAAAAATATTGGTAGAACTCACATAAGGGAGCTTAAGATGTCGTTACCAAAGCCCTAAAGGTCGATCGATATCGATTATCGAATTCTGGATCTATTCGTAATAAATAAAAAACATAAATTAAATAAAATGTTTCTTAGGAATATTTCCAGTGATTTAAAGTCGTTTTAAATTGAAGCAATGTAAAGTAAATTGTAGACCGTTGGAGTCTGGGATAAAAAGCAAGCTCACGTTTAGTCTTCAGTAAGGGTAAACGTGCGCTAATGTTGGTTTCAAGAGCCATAAAATTGGGCTATCGTTTGAATGCAGTCTGTTGTGCTACTTGGGTAACTTTGCTGCAGGGGCACATTCAAATTTGCTGATTGGGAATGATATTTGAATACACACACGTTGATGGCAGTCTGTCAACTAACCCAAAGGAAACTACACGTTTTTTGATGGCTCCTGACCTTTGCGGAAGACGATACCACTAACCGAAAGAAATAAGACAATATACAGTCCACTCAACGCAGAACACAGTCTTTGCTTTGAAAAGACATTTAAGGCTGCCACCTACTTATGAAAGACGCATCAGTCTTCAGTCGCTGCCTAATACATTTAGGTCATTGAGCAAGTAAATAATTGAGAGATTATTTTAGTTTTAAGAGTATCTTTATCAAGTCCTCTCGACATGTTGAATATATATTATTACGGTAAGAACCGGGGTTCAAATCCCATCCGGACCGCCTCCCCGTAAGTAGGGCAAACTACCTAGCTACGGGTACAATCAAGTCACAGATAGCTAGAAATGGTAGGCCGAAACCTTCCGTCATTATTTAAAGATTATTTTATGTTAAAGTAGTTTCAAAGGATATTAAACACATAAAAAACTGGAAAAAAACATGTACGTCGAAAGATGATGGTTGATAAGCGTTTCTTCCTGATCGTAGAGCTAATAACGAGCAACACATTTCACCGTCGTTGATTGACATTAAATATTCCATTTGATTTAGTTATTCTTTCAAAGCAGAAGGAAGAACTCATAAAACACATTTTCCGGTCCTCCTTTGTGCCAGACAGTGCATCCCACACGGAACCGTTCTACCGTAGGAAGCCCGTTTTAAAAGGAAAACGATAAAACCAAATCAAATCACTGCCGTTCGCCCGTATGCATTAAATCTTGATCATGCACCCGAAACACATGAAACAAAGCGTGGATGCATGAAACTTGCCATAAAATTTGCTTCTTGCGTGTGCTTCTTGCCTCTTATATTGCACCGGTTGCAATGGCGTCCAAGGCGACCCGATTAAACGTCTCCTATTTTCCGGTGAAAACATTACATCCACCAAAACAACGGGCTGAGCGTCCGTGAGGCGCATGTAGCTGGCGATCGTAAAGCATAACATCGCTCGTCAAACATCCAAACGGAAGTTACCGGGGGTTTTCTTTTTCAGATTTTTTTATGGCAAAACAACGAAACCGAGAAAACGAGTTTTCCTCCGGACAAATCCTTTTGTGCCAGTGTGTGTGTGGGTACGTTTTCGAACACTAAGACCGTGAGAAGCGGGTCTGCTGGGCGTAGGTGATATTGGAAACTTATAATATATTCAGAAAAACTATTCATTCCTGTCTTTTCTCACCGGAAAGAAGCGTTATGCCGAGAACGGTGCGTTACAGTTTTCCTACTCTCGAATAAACAATTGCTGTACCAATGTATAAAGCAGATGGGTAGCTGTAACTGAAACCAAGGCAAAACCCGCTTTGTGATGGTGGTTGTACGGGTGAAAAAAGGTTGAAGTTGAAGGATGAATTTATGTTTCTTCACTACTCAAGCTTCATCCCTTCCCCAGCTTGCTCCACAAACCCCATCATACTCGTAGCGCCCTTAGTTCATTGTGCTTGCGCCAAATTATGACAACAATTTACGAATCCACTTGTAGCCATTGTCTTGCTGGCTTCTCAACCCACCACACTCCCTGCTCCTCCGTTCCCTTCCTCTGCCCTTATGTAAACCCGAAGGAACTAAATATTTTATCACACAACCGACGATGGTAAAGAGCTCTTGGACAGACTAGCAAGAGTAGCCAAAGCGGTCGATCAACAGTGGACGTATTAAAGCTACCATTACGAATGGTTAATAGTACTTTTGGTGCTTAAAGAGATAATGTAAATTGCGTTGTATTGATGTAAATTAATTTCGTTCGAAAAAATGGTAATGCTTTTTGTGTGCGTGTGTATGCGTTCGCGCGCCTATTAACGATAATTGTAATTAAACGTGGAAAATGCAGCTGAGTTTGGGGAAGTAAATCATTATCGGTCGGGGCTTTACGGTTGAAATGTATCGGCACTCGTTTTTCTCTTTAGAATAGTGATTTAAATTCCATGGATTATGTTTTCAGTAATAAAAAAAATCCCAAACGACAATTCACTTTCATTGGAGAAAGGCGTAAATATAGTTAAAGCTCCTCAAAACATTGACAATTATTTAACTATTAAGTTTTCCCATTTTCTCTACTTCTTACCACTCATCATCGGCTAATTTCAGCATTGCTTAAGCCATGCTTTCGAGCGCCAGCTGCGGGCACCTTTTTCGTGCGAATTTATTATCATGCGGTGTGAGATGGGAAATGAGCTTTACCGGGAGGTCTATTTTAATGTTTTTTTAAATCCTTTCTACCCATTCCCTGAACTGTTCCAGAAGTATTCGGAAAAAATGCTCCACCATCAAGGCTCTTTTGAAGCTAAAAAAGATAATAAAAACCCAACGAAAAAACGTATTATCTGTTTGGAAAGGCTGCTTGACGAGTTAACTCACCACCACCGCCGCCTATTTATATCACGTTAGCAAAACAACAACTGTTTATCTTCACCGAAATTATCTTCGCTCTGTGGTCTTGGGGAGAGCGAAGAAAAAAAAAGCCTCCAAAACTCGGCTCGGTAAAGTCAAAAGTTTAAATCAACTTCACCTACGCGAGTGGTAGTCGATTGCGGCGTAGAAGAAAAGAAAAATCAAGAAGCAAAACCGTGAGACGACAGAAGATCAGCTGTTCCTGAAAACAGCTTTTCACTTACACTCGACACACTCTCACAAGCTGGGTGGAAAAAGTGCGTTGACAGTGTCCGGATGCCAAGCTCGGTGAGCGCGTCAGACGCAAGCTGTTGGTGAACTTTAATAAGTTCTAATTGATGTGGCGACAGACGACGTAATTTGATCGTCCCCGACTGCCGATTGGTCGTGCCCGCAGTCAATCGGGAAAGGACGGACGAACATACGCTTCGCTGCCATCCACCCCAAACAATCGAACTGTGCTACTGTGTTTGCGGATTGATTACCTTTTTCTTTCGGCGTTTTTTTGTTTATGAAGTGGCGAGACAAAAGGGCACGAACACATGTTCGGGTGGTTGAATGAGCCATGGGGGGAGCAGATTTTAATTTGGGTACGTATTGCTTTTTCGGGCGAAAATTTTCCCCCCATTTGGAGACTGATTGGAAACGCAGTCTCGATTGGGTTGTGCGTTTGAGACTCCTTTGTTTGCTATATCAAGGGGGATGTATTGATTCATAAAGTTTTTTTTTCTGTCGTGGAGTCATTTGTGAAAGCAGTCGAAAGCAACAAATGGAGCGGATTGGAATGAATTGATCTGCTTAGCTTCTAGCGCCTGAAAGTATGCAAGTTTATTGTTTGGAAAATGTTTTAATAACTATAGCCCTTCATGTAAGAAGACTTACAATGGGTATTTTCGATGGAGTATTGCAGACATTTAGGATTTGCTTAATTTTACAACGGTGAAGCGCCTGAATGTAGGCTTTCCAGTGTTGCCTGTTTTAGAGCAGCAACGAAAAAAGCAACAGCGTGTGATTAATTTTAAAGAGTATTGTAAGAGATATTGTTTGTCTTGGGTGCCATTTATGTCTTTCTACGACTTATTTTTACCCACAGTAAAGTAGTTAGGCCAACGTACGGGGAGGCGGTCTAGATAGGATTTAAACCCCAGTCCTGCCGTGTAAAGACCGGCACCGTTTTGGACTCGGTCACCGGACCGCCCAGTCGTTTTAATTACCTTATTCATAAACATAGCAAAGTTCTACACATTACTCAGTAATACTCCCCTGAATGTATGCAAGATCTCATCAAATCACAAGGCACCAACAACAATTTAACTATCTGTTCGAAATATTCCCTTACATGAGTCAATTACATGGATCAAAACGATGTATCTACAGTAACTTTTAAAACATTCTGTTTGTCTTCTAGTGCAAGCAATCGCACCCCAACAACCATTTAAACATCTCATTTCCGGAATAGAATCGTCTTAATGTGTGACTTTCCGTCCTCCCGCTCGACGGACGGCATTTTACCGCCGGACGGGAAAGTAAAAAGTGACAGTGTAACCTACGCAACAGTATAAAATGCCTGCAGCAAACTTTTACATTTCTCCACGCCAACGGTCTCTCCGGCCGGGACGAACCAAGCACACGCACCGACCTACAGCCACCCTGACCTCGAGTCCTATGTGATAAAAGTTTGCAGCAAGTTGAGTAAAGTGCTTCTTGTCTCCGACGGATGTTTGACGACATTTAAAACACCGGATCGGTAGGTTGGTAAATGAGCAGCAGACCCAACTGCTGCTCGTCCAAACGCTCAACTGACTCTCGAAACGTATGCGCACTGATTTTACAAATAGTTATGGCTGCAAAACTCACCACACAAAGCACCGTGCCTTACAAATGAAGAGCTCTCGGAGGAAGAGGAATAAAGGGCGAAGCAATCAGCCGAGAATACACGCGTTGATCGTTGTTGGGAAAGTATGTTAAAATGAGCATTCCGGCGTACGGTGCGTTCCGTACCCCTGCCTGGAGGTTGTTTTACTCACGCAAACATTTATCTTACCATTCTCCCTCGGCAAATGGATCCGTGAGCGTGCGGAAGATTTTGGAACGTCGGTGAGAAAGATCGGATGCTGTGCTTTCGTTACTGCTGCTTCAATCCCGGGCCGGAATGTCGATTTGAAATCGCTCGAGTGCGCCAGATTTCTTTACCGTTTTGCGGCCCCAACAGGAGGAACCGTTAAAAGTGCGATGATTTTCAAATTTTATCTCCCTTTATCTGCATATTGTATCGTTTGGAGTTTTGTGAGGAATACATTTTTGCTATAGAAATATTTTGTGTACTAAATTTGTGCTGACGTAACGCCTGAAGGTAGGCAATTGTAATGAGGCTTCTTTTATTATTGGATTATTTTGCAAAGGTATCACAGTTATCAGTGCGTTCGTATATTGTTTTAATTTTGTTAGCTCATATTTGACAGTAAAAAGGTTTCTATAATATTTATTCTCTAGTTGAGTTAAATTTTAAGGTTTAAATATTATTAGCTCTCTAGTTCTCTCTCTATTTCTTTGCAAGGTGCATCTGGAAATATTTAATAGAAAATTAAAAATTTATAGACCGACGAGGGTTTGTCACAAAGCCAATGAAATTCCCGAATTGTTTAATAAATACTTATGGTCGAATCCGGTGGCCGAGGCGACAGCGGCGGTGGTCTTCACATGGCAGGGCCGTGGTGCAAATCCCATCCAGACCGCCTACCCGTACTGACTGCTTTCTTCTTCTTCTTCTTTATTAGCACTAAAACCCCGAGAGATCTCGGCATGCCATTTATGGCTTTCTGTGACTTAGTTTTACCCGCAGCAAAGTAGTCAGTCCTGCGTACTCCCCCCACTGACTGCTTTCCTCTAGGTAAAATTAAGTCACAGTACGCCAGCAATGGCTGGCCGAGACCTCTCGAGGTTGTAGTGCCAAGGAAGAAGAAGAGGCTTAATAAAGAGCTCCAAAGTGCTGATATTCACGTTCAATATATTATAACCAATCAAAAATATCATTTGTAAAATAATTGCATACATTCAGGGGGGGGGGGGGGGCTTCTTATGATTCATTTGGTCCAAATTGCTTTCCAAAACCAATTTTAATTTATCATACCCATGATTAAAGGCATTTTAAAGGTCAGCACCTTATTTGCTGCAAAGGTCGCAAACAAAATTCACTTTTTAAAAATGATTCCACCGTATAGCGGTTGTAACCTTTCACCCACTGGGTCCTCTGCACGGTCCTACGCGGACGCAGATTGTTTGGTTTCCATTTTACAGCGGGCATTAAGCAAATTATAATACCGTCAGCCTTTAAGCGGATACTTAAACAAACTGTAGACACACATACACACACACACACCCAAAGTGTGGCATAAATATTGCCTTCACGGAGGTAGCGCACGGATGCGAGCATCGTTACAACCCCGGTTTCCACAAGCCAACGATCCATAAACAACACAACCAAGGTAACGGGTGGGCTTATGGGAGGGGAGCGGGCGCTATTCGATGCGCTTTCTTAAACATACGCCACAGACAGACGCATATGGGACCGTGCCCAGCGCTCGGGAAAAAAAAAGTTTCCACGTGCGCCTTTCTTTCGCTACACGAATCCACCCGGTTTCAGCATGGTTGTCAGGCTGTAGGGTTAAGAAACATTCTTTTACTGTCACGGTTGAGTTGGAGCTGTAATTGATATAAGCTTTCAATTACAAGCTACCATGGCATTGGACGACGACGAGCAGCGACGACGATGATGATTACAAAGTTCTTTGGCAAGCTCGGTACAAGTCGTATCGAAACTTTTCCCCGGATGCCGAGACATGCGAGTTTTGTGTGATTTAAAAGAAAAACAATTTATTACATCCAAGCCCAAACAATTGTAGCCGGGAGTTTCGCTCGCTGCTGTGCAAATAGTTCGTTGGCACAAAAAACGCAGCTACTGGTGGAACATTAGATCCTCATTACATGTGTTCATTGTGGCAGCTGTTTGCCCATGCCATGGAGTATTGTGTGTGTGTGTGTTTGTTGGTCGATTCCCATCGTTCCTAGTAGAAGCAATTATCTCGTATCTTCCTTTCGACACCGGTCGGTTTAGAGAACGGTCCGCTAGATCGAAATACATACCGTACCGGCCACGGGTGCGCTCTATCATAATGTTCTTTTCCCGATCAACTTAACGGCTGTTGCGAATGGTCCTAATGATGGACACATTAAGACATCTCACCTTACCACGTGTGAAGGTGCACCGTGGGCGCGCGTTTTTGCTTTGTATCGATTCGTTCGAGGCTCGACAGCCTACATGGTCGAGCGATGTCGAGCACAATGTGATTGCTTGCATTAATGGCAGCGAGGAAGCAATGCGTCGATGATTGCTGGTGGGATGGTGAAGATTATCTCGGTGATGTTTGCTCTTTTTGGTTGGTTATGAATGGAAAATGATCCTATCCTGACGTATGTTGAGCTGTCCGGACTCGTTTTTGTTTTGTATATTAGGACATGATTTAAGTGGACTAGAGCTTTAATTTTATTGCATCGATCATGGCCAAACATATAATGCATCTTCTTCTTCTTCCTTGGCACTACAACCTCGAGAGGTCTCGGCCTGCCATTTCTGGCTTTCTGTGACTTAAATTACTCGTAGCAAAGTAGTCCTCTGCGTACGGGGAGGCGGTCTGGATGCGATTTGAACCCCGGTCCTGCCGTGTGAAGACCGGCGCCGTTATCGCCTCTGCAACCGAACCGCCCGATAACGATAATGCATCACATAAAAATGGAAAACATGAAAAATCATTTTATTTATAGTTTTAGTATCACGGCATGATGCCAGATTGTCTAAAAGAAAGGTATTAAATAACATAAAACATGACAAAAATAGGGAAAGCATTGAAAGTTTCACATGAAAAAAGAAAGAACGAAAAGAAAGAAAAGAAACAAAAACAAAAACAAATTATAGTACCAACGTTGTAAAAGACAAAAATAGAGTATAAATTGTACAAAAGACAATCAAAATGTAGGAAACTGGCGAAATTTTGGAAATGCCGCATAAAACATTAAAATATTACTTGAAAAGAAGACTGACTTACTTACTTACTTACTTACTTACTTACTTACTTACTTACTTACTTACTTACTTACTTACTTACTTACTTACTACTTACTTACTACTTACTTACTTACTTACTTACTTACTTACTTACTTACTTACTTACTTACTTACTTACTTACTTACTTACTTACTTACTTACTTACTTACTTACTTACTTACTTACTTACTTACTTACTTACTTACTTACTTACTTACTTACTTACTTACTTACTTACTTACTTACTTACTTACTTACTTACTACTTACTTACTTACTTACTTACTTACTTACTTACTTACTTACTTACTTACTTACTTACTTACTTACTTACTTACTTACTTACTTACTTACTTACTTACTTACTTACTTACTTACTTACTTACTTACTTACTTACTTACTTACTTACTTACTTACTTACTTACTTACTTACTTACTTACTTACTTACTTACTTACTTACTTACTTACTTACTTACTTACTTACTTACTTACTTACTTACTTACTTACTTACTTACTTACTTACTTACTTACTTACTTACTTACTTACTTACTTACTTACTTACTTACTTACTTACTTACTTACTTACTTACTTACTTACTTACTTACTTACTTACTTACTTACTTACTTACTTACTTACTTACTTACTTACTTACTTACTTACTTACTTACTTACTTACTTACTTACTTACTTACTTACTTACTTACTTACTTACTTACTTACTTACTTACTTACTTACTTACTTACTTACTTACTTACTTACTTACTTACTTACTTACTTACTTACTTACTTACTACTTACTTACTTACTTACTTACTTACTTACTTACTTACTTTTTTACTTACTAGTCGCTACAACATTTCAGCTCACTATCTCGAGCTTCCAGCGTCATGTAATCTCATGTTGGGCCTACCACAACCTCCTCTGGTCATGTGGACAACTTAACTTTACGGGCTGGGTCGTCTAGTGTCATTCTCATGACATTACCCATCCTCCACTGCGACTGTTATTTGTTACCCGATAGTTATATCACCATACAGCTCGTAGCGCTCATCATTGCAGCGGCTCCTCCATGGATGTGCCTCCATGATTCTTCCACTTTTGAGTACAATCATAGCCATAAAGTATCGAGGAACTGTAACAGCAGGTTTTTTCGTTCAATGATTTTTATTATATATTTAATTTATAATAAGAAATAGTGAGGCACATTCTGATGACTAGTTTAAACTTTTTTATACTTCTCACTTCTGGGAAAACGTCTTGTCTATAAGCCAGGCTACATGATGCGAGATGCCAAAAAGATTTCGCTAAAAAGGGGGGGTTATGCGAAATCTATCCGTCAATAAGTTTTCGCCTCCTCGAGCTGAAATCTCGGAAAGATTTCGCTTCTCTCTAGCCCTCTCTGTCACTTTCCATGCGTTGCCATGGTGGTTTTCGGTTGAAGAGAGAGATAGCATGAAGTTCTCTAAACAACGCGGCTAGATGAACCGAGATGATTTTGACAGAAAATTTTCGCAAACCCCCCTCTTTTTAGCGAAATCTTTTTGACATCTCGCATCATGTAGCCTGGCTTTATTAGAAGCCCTAAATGACAGTTGGCGGATAGGACCTCGAGAGGTCTTCGTCTGACATTTCTTGCGTTCTGAGCCTAAATTTACCCGTAGCAAAGTAGTCAGCCCTCAGTGTACAGGGAGGCGGGCTGGATGGGATTTTAACCCGGGTTCTGTAGTGTCGTTATCGACTTTCGTCGTTATCGCCTCCGCCATCGGGCCGCCCCCTGATGTACATGTGACACTTACACAAAACAGCAGATGGTAGGGTTTGTGAAAGTGATCTTACTTACGGTGAACAAATACGGCAAAACGAGAATCTTTTCAGTCAGTCAGATATGGCTAAGGTCTCAACTTACTGCCAAAAAGCTGCCCGGGAATCGAATATGATATTGGTTTTCCAGAATGCTTTTTGAAGGATCCATTCTTCTTCGCCTTCATAAAATGCATGGAGTTGTCCTGCAGGACTTGTAGACAGCAATGAAAGATCAAGTGACGAATGATTTGATCGACTTCGCCCGTATAAATTCCACCTAGTTTTCCATGATTTCCAAGAAAATGCATTCTATCCAGCGCTACCAAATAATTTGATTTCCCTAAATCTGTATCCATTCACTCTCATTTCTAGTTATCAATATGATTTGAGAATCGATGATGTTGTAGATAATAACAAAACCAAACAAACAAATACTCGTCAACAACCTAGCAAAAACACAAACATCACGCGTACACTAAATAAACATTATAAATCACCAACACTACGTGCGTGTGTGTGTGTCTGTGCAGCACGGTACGAACAAAACAAATGTGCAACAGATTGCAGAACGTGCCATGTTAATTTAATGATAACATCATCCCGGAACAGGCAACATTAAAACTACTTTCCAAATTCCATTTTCAATGCCAGTTCACCAGAATCTACGCTGCCCAGCGTTGCAACGTGCTAGTTCTAGTGCCAGCTTACTATGTGTGTTGATCAGGTTAGGGTAGTACAAACGGGTTTGGGTGAAAATACTCTATTTCCGTCCGTACGTGTTGCAACCGGGCCAGATGCAACTATTCCCGGTAGTGATGCATCGAACAAAAAAGAAAAACCCCCCACGGACCATCAACACAATCGGCACGATATTTATGAGCCGTACTTGCACCAAACGGGCAGAAAAACATCTCCATCCAACCCAGTTCGCTGCTAGGTGATGCAGTGTTGCGCGTTTTGCATACACGCGCATTGCATCATTTGGTGTAAACATTCCCATCCGTTTCGCTTTTCCCACGTCCGGGTCCTTCCGAATGTTCCGCGGGTCAATGCTGGAAAGGTGGTTTCGGGAGGGGAATATTCGCTGGAAATTATTTGCAGCGAGCAAAAGACCGCCTAATGAGTATGCCACCGGTGCATCTCACCCAAGACGCACCTAGCCCCGTTTATTTATCTAACGTTAAACTACGCACATCCCTTAACCCATGCCACGGGCACAAGACGGTGGGCCAATTTGCTGCGCGATGTGCAGCTGCAGTTGGGAATGGTTGGTTCTTGGAATCAAAAGTTTATGGAAGCTGTTGATACGTTATTACGAGTCCAAATCGGACATCAGCTGCCTGCCATCAAATGCAAAGGTTTACGGTGGATGGAAGTAGTTTCGTGAACAACGGCAATTTTCCGTCTCGGTTCTGCTGGTTGCAGGCGAACAGCTTCGGTGGTCGAAATGCTTCACGTGGGAATGATTTGACCGTGAAGGGCAAACAATTTTGAAGCCTTTTTCCAGTGTACCAAGCTATCGGGTGGTAAGGGTGGGCATCTTTAAACTTTGTGGATAACGACTATTTGCGTTTTTCCCCTCCAACAGCTGTGTAATTGTACCAAGTGCCCAAAACCCTAACCACATGGGCGAGGAATAGTTAAAGTTGCTTTTTTCTGTGTGTGTTAGTGTTGTCCAGAGGAGTGAAATATTCCTTGGAAGTGGTTTAGACTTGTTGGCTGAATCAGCACGAGTGGTTTTCAGGTGTTATCAAATTTCATGGAAGAGGGTTAAGAGTAGTTTTGTGCCAAATAAGTACGTATAGGTAGTCTAATAGTGAATGATTTTTACTTTAATAAAATTAAACAAGGCAATACATCAAAAAATTCAAAACTTTTTACAGTTTGGTAAATATCTGCACAAAAGGAATTAAAAGGAATTGAAGACAGTCCGGACAGTATTCACTACCCGCTCTTGGCATCTGATATTGAGTGCAAGAATTGGTGCTGCTACCTTCAGGCTAACCTAACTTAATCGATGATAAAACTCCATCTAGCTTTAGGTCTACCATTATGCCTATGTGAACAGCCTGCAAAATCGCTACGGGCTGGGTTGTCTGGTGGCACTCACATGACATGGCTAGCCTACCACTAAGCACGGGAACAACAACAATCCCTCTGAGCATCCTACTCTCGATTTAGGCTAGGAACGGGACTCGTCAGTTTTCTTTTCTCAGAGGGCCATGTGAGTACTGGACGATTTTCTATGCAGTCCCAGATTCGTTCATTTCGCAGGCTGTGGTGTGACTAGTTGTCAAACAGCTACCCTTGTGCTTATCTCAACAAAGGTAGATTTTGACTCTTGGAGGCCCTTAGTGGAATGAAATTTGATGCCCCTATCCAATCGATTCTGCTGATCGGAAGCGAAGTCTTCGTACGTTCGGGCCCCTTTCCGGGTTCGAGATCTCCCACGGCGGTTTAGTCCGCGTACCGTTGAAAGCGTCACTTCTGTTATCGGAGCTGACTTTCAATTCTAGATAGGTGAAGTTTTGGAAGACTTTAAAGGAGCAGTCACGCATCCTGAAAAGTACCACAGCAGGGTGATCATTTTGGTTTCCACATCGTTAGCGATAAGCTTCTGATAGGTAGGAGAGCCTCAAATCAATCAATGTATCGATGTCATCAGCGTTTGCTAGCATCTGGATTGACGTACAGAGGATGGCTTCAAAATTTTCCACCTCGGAGTCACGGTTGGCCTTCTCCTCGAGGCAGGCCCCTAGGTGGTGGTGAGAGCTTTCCGCCCACCTTTACCTGACACATGATGTTGGCCATTGTCATTCCTGGCCATAAGCTTTTCCAGGATTTCAGCCTTGCTATGGTGTAAATCGACGAAGAGATAGTAGGAGTGAAATTGCTGCTCCGCATCTTCTCCAACATTTGCTGCACGGAGAAGATCTGGTCATTAGTTGATTTTCCGTTTCGGAATCAACCATGGAACAATCTCAGGGATCTTGTGGTGCCAGGGAGAGCATCTTATAGGCATCAACACCATAATACTAGTATTGGTAAGGTAAACTAGGCATACAGTTTTAAAATTCTTTACAATGCATTCATATAAGATAAATTGGAATATGCTAGTATAAAATGATAAATGAATGGTGTAAACTCTTCACTAAATTGATATCCATTTTTTTCTCTTTCTTTCCAACCTCCAAAGATTCAATGCATCGAACAACAACGAGCGTCTGTAGACATCCATTGATCCTGCATTGTTAAAAATTTATCGAAAAGCAAAGAGAAAATAGGAAAACAACCCAGTGAAAAGGAGGTTCAAGAAAACCTTCGTCACTTGCGAACGCACCTTGCCGCCATGGATACAGACGAACGGAAAAATCCACCGTGCGCGTGTGTTTGTGTGTGCTACAAAAATAAATGTATCCCCCGTACGGTCCCAGTGGTTCGGCGACGGTTTGTTTAATGTCTATTGAATTCAGACGAACAGAAAGCAGGGCTTCGGTGCGTTTGTTTTAACTTTCTGCACAACGACCACCACCACCACCAACAACGGTTTCAGCAGCCGGTTCGGTTCGGTTTCGAAAGGTCAATCGTACGTACACCTGAGGATCGGCGTGTGCGTTTCGCCGCCATCAAACGCACTAGGAAATTTAATCTTACCAGGGTTGCCACGGTGAACCGAGAAAAAGTTGGAGTTGGAAAAGCAGGACTTCCAACACACAGTAACCGGCTAACCCAGGAAAAAACCTAAACCCTCATTGATGGTGCTTTTAAGTAAACAGCTAGTATAGCTTGAGGTGTACGGTGTTTGCGTGTGTGTGTGTCTTATAAGTGTGAGGAAAAGGTAGCTCGAGAAATAAAAATCCGCTGAGGAGAATTTCTACTGACCACGGCTTACGGCGAGTACAATACAGAATGGCCATCCTGCATTCCTGTTGCTTGTGGCGAAGTGTTCGCCGGGGAAGCTTTGCGAGCGTCATCTACACACTGGTGAGTACGCACACTTGACTGATATTTTTAGGGAACTTTCTTTTTGCTGTAGACCTCAAGGCCTTAAAGAGCTGTGGATTAATCATTAAAATATTGAGTTATAACGCTCAAAGTTCTTAACCGAAATGATTCATCGCCGCACCCAGTGCGCCACAACCGATTTACTGCTGTCAATTCGAACGACACAGTTTTACTACCGCACAAAATCCGTGCTCTTCTTCGCTTAGCTCACTGTCCGATAAGCTCCGGCTGCGGGCTGTGCGAATAAATCACTCCTAATCGATGACGCGACCGGTCGTCACGTCGGATCGATGAAGTTCTTGCCTGCCATGGTCGACCACCACTGAGGCTAGCGAAATTGAGTTCCCCAAAAAAACAAAACCCAGAACGGACGACGATGAAGCTGCCAGCAATTCGCGTTGACGCGTTTATTAATAGCTATCAGCGTCCTAATTGCCCCCTAATAGCATTTGTCACGCAACGACCAACATCGGATGAAAATCGATGAAGCGGACAAACGGCCGCTAACCGTTACTTGAATTATCGTCCAAAGATTGCAGGATGGGAGAAAAAATCCTGAAAAAGATGTTCCTCAATGTGTTTACAATCATGAAGGATAGTATATCCTCGGAACGAAAACGGAAAGCTTTTCGGGCGAAAACAAATCATAGCTCATTGCTCACACTCACTGCTGGGGAAAAGAATTATTCTCCAACAGGACTATGCGGGATTTCTTCCTTTTGATCTAGTTACATTATTAAGAAAGGACTAGTTACATTATTATTCAAAGTTCAAAGTCACTTGGCAGCGGGGAAAAAAGGGGGACAAACAGACAGAGCGCGTATTCAAAATGTTTCAAATTTTTTAATGCTTCTTCCAACGATGCACAGAGATTGTTCCGGTGCTATTTTTAACCGTAAACAACTGTCGATCCCTTGAAGGAATCTTCACGACAACGGTCTTCTTCGGGAGGGTTGAAATTGGATACAAAATCACTTGTAGGTACCGGGCTTGAGGTTTGCGTTCGGCAAAGAAAGCAAACATAGTTGAAGCTTTAGAAAAAAAACGCCATTAAAGCGGCCAAGAATTGTTATCATCTTGGGGTATATGGTCGTTCTTTAAGGTAAACGAACCAACAACGGCAGTACAAGCATCGCAAATTAACCTTAAAGCTGCTGTACGAATAATAACACCAAATAGCCTACCTTTAGGCGTTAATGCAACAACGCGATGACCTTTACACGGGCAGCATTCGCAGCTTCAAATGAATCATTTTAATTCGTCATTAATTACCGCTGATTAAGACGCTTTGTATCGAGCTTTTCCCGAATGGAAATTCCGCTGTTCACAGCACTGGGAGTGGCGCTACTACCACAACACCGCTAACGCGCGCCCTTAAACGGTTGACCATTAAAGAGATAAAAGATAAAATTAAATCAAACCGTGCCGTGCCGTGTGGTTCCGGTTTTGGGAGTAAAAGAATAGAACAGCAAGGTAAGGACAATTTGCCTTTTACCGACCGGTGTGCCGTCAACCGTCGACGGAGGACAGTTGAAAAGAGGCCACCAAAAATCAATCAATCATTACATGCTGATCGTTTCTTCAAACGCGGCGAAGGTTTTCTTCTGCTTCGTTGCTAAACGCAATTTTGCTGACCTCATTGGGTCAGGCCTTTTGTTTGCGAAGGAAAACGGGAACATTGGCACAGATTTCGCGCGAAAAACCGAGCACACCAAGGACAGTAAATTTTATCCTATGTCACGGTGTATCACCCCCTTTCTGGAGGGTAGAATAGCTGGAGGAAGTGGAAGAAGTTTTCTCGGGCTAACCTTCTGTAGCCCTTGAACGAGGCAACCTGATTCGGTAGGGAAACCTACATTTTTGCCGTCCACCCGTAGGTCAATAGCAATGGGATTAGGAGACACATCCGGAGGGTTGGCCCGTTCCCGAAACGCTCGCTAAGTGGCCACCACCATAATCCGGGACGTCCGTGAGGTTTTCCCGGGTGGTTTTCCTGGGCGGTAATTATTATCCGTCCGTCGAAATTGTGCTACTCGAGAGAGAGAGCGAGTTGGGGCTAATACTCGAGCGGGAGTGTATCTCTTAGGATTTCGGGCGGATGATACATGGCGTGCGGATACTCGGAAAGATTAAATTGCACAAACCCTCGGAAGTGGACACGAAAAAGAACTTCACCCACCGGCAGAAGGACACCCAACACCCGGGAGTCGTAGTAGTTAAGGCTTTGCATACACGCTTCTTGCCAACCTCGAACGGGGGAGCTTAGCCAAACCTTATGTGTCCTCCGTCTCCAACGGGCACTCAATTTTGTTTCGCCCGAGAGCTCAAGTTGTTGGACGGCCTCGGGTTTTCGTAGTGGTCGCAAGCTTCAAGAGTGTTACCGGAGAAGCACACGGAGCTCAAATCTGACATGCATTCAAATTACAGCAGCAACGCATACCTTCAGCATCACTCCCCACTTCAACCCAACTACTGTGAACTACAAAATAACGTCAAAAAGCAAAACAGGAAGTTCCGTCTCGGTAATGGAATGCTTTGTTAACGTCGAGAGTGTACCCTTATTATTGGTGGAGCCGGCCAAGTATGGACCCGGCTCTCAAACCATCCACCTCACTTGAACCTCCGCTCGTGGGAAGCTGTTCTGCTGGGGAAAGAAGCTAAAAAACAGCCCCGTATGGTAGTTAGGACACTGGGCACCCAGTGAGTGTGTGTGTGTGTGGTGACCAACAATGTGCAGCACGATTTCTTTTTCCCGATCGTTTTTTGAATGGAAGCTTTCGAGCGAAAACATTTGCCACAATAGTGCCTGGCCGGGTGCTGGTGATGGTGGTGACGCGATGGAAATAATGGGGATCGGTTCACACAAAAGGATTTTTTTTTCCCGGCACAGGAACCAATGGACAAGTTGGTGAAGGTCATGCTTAACAATGGATAATGTTGCCATTATGCTGCCGTTATGGAAGGGGGGGGGGGGGGGGGAGATGAATATTAAAACTAATCCCATATATTGTGCAGACGAATGCAGATTGTGCGTTTATAATAGCGTACTTGTGCAGTTGACAACAAGCTCAAGCTTGTGTTGGTGGTGCAGGGTTTTGTGTGTCTCAGGACTGTTTTTTTATTGCAGCCCTGAATGCTGTTCGCTTTGTATTCTTTTGCTTGGGGAAAGGATCGTTTTTTTATTTTATTTTATCGCGAGATGAATGGCTTCGAAGTAGCTACATATCGCTCTAAGGTAATTTAAAATTGCAGTAAATTAGCCGTTGTTTAGTTAGAAATTGAAGTAATATTGCAGAAATATATTAAGTGGATATGGGTTTTTGATTCCGATTTATAATTTGTAGAGTAAGGATTAGGTTAGGAGCAATGATTAGCAGTGAATTAGACTCGTCAGGCTTTGGTGGCTCATCATTCGTCGCGAGAGAGATGGGCTTACCAGTCTTCTCTTCAATCAGGTGCTAGGAAGATTCATCTGTGACTCAGAGGTAGAAACTTCGGAGACCATCGTCTCCAAGCCAAACGAGATCCCGGCATGAACCTGGCTGATGACACAGGCATCATTGGTTTGAGGTAGCAGAAGCTTACGTAGCAGAAGCATTTCAAAGGATCAAGAAAGCGGCACTATACCTCAGGTTGAAGATTCTTCCTCTTCTTCTTCCTATCAGGGCCAGAATCAAGTCAGAATATTAGGGCCATCAAACAGCTCAGTTGTCTCGTGATTCATCCTCCTTTTTCACATGCCCTGCTCGCACACACCGCCAAAGATAGTCCGTAGCACTTGCCGCTCGAAAATGGCGAGTGCATTGGAGTCCTCCGCCAGCATAGTCTAGGACTCGTGCCCGTAGAGGACTACCGGCCGTTTCAGTTGGCGATATAATAGCGCATTTCGTGCGTTGTAGGAGTCTTCTGGGTCTCAGGAGTCTGTGGAGCCCGTAGTAGGCGTGATTTCCCTGAACAATGCGCCTTCGGAATTCGCTACTAACTTTGTTGTCCGAAGTTACGATCGTTTTTCATACTCTGCTTCCGAGTCGTGCTCTATCACGGTCAGAGCCTCCGGCAAGCAGGTACTTTGTCTTCGTCGCATTGATCCTCAATCCAATCCTATCGGCTTCGCGTTTTCGAGTCGGTCGTACGCCTCGCACACCGCCGCATATGTCCGTCCGATGATGTCAATGTCATCCGCGAAGCCAAGGAATTGGAGAGACCGGGTGGAAAGCGTACCTCTAATATCGAAGCCCGCGCTTCGCATAACACCTACCAGAGCAATATTGAACAGTAAACTGATGGTGACACAATTGAGGGGTCAAAAGTCAGGACCGACCGAACAACATTGATGTTGAGGAACGTGCCAGAGTGTAGGCTGTCAATCGGTCATACTACAGCCTCAAGAACTGTCTGAAGCTGTATCAGGCAATCATAGTCCCTGTTCTCACATACGCCTCTAAGGCATGGATTTTGATGAAACTCTTTTAGATGCCATCGAGAGGAAGATGCCCAGATGCTACAAATGTGTGGAAAGACAATGGAGAAATCGTTATACAATGAATAAAGAGTTATTAAATTTACTTGAAAGTCTTTTCGGCTCAAACGAAGAAATGCTACTGTTAATAAATAAATTAGTCAAAACAACATCTTACGAGAATACTGCATGATACAACAAGGAGCACAATTTCCCAGAGAAATTCTTATCTAAAACTTTTCCCAAATCGTTAGCAATTCGTTATCACTCGGTAGTGCGACAAACATAAGTCCAATAAGTCGAAACAAGGGGCTTACATGAGATAGGGCCAGTGACTATGGCCAAAACACCAAACAGGATGTCTAACAGGATCAGTATGTTATGGAGGAAATCACATCACTCCATCACTAACCACGAGTAGGTATTTAGTGCTTGCTTGAACGGTTTGCATTGACCTAAAACTTCCCGGTTTGCTGTCTCCCTGCATTCTCAATTTATTAAGGATTTGAGGAAGTTCATTTGATGCCACAAAAACCACACACACACACAGACACATTTTATCCGACACAATCTCTGCAAAATTCTTCCTACTACACCGTTACGAAAGCATTACGTTGCTGTAACGCTAGCATCTCTACGCTCATTGAGGATATGATGCATTCCTAACCGACACGTCTCCGAGCGAGTCAACGTCGACTCGAAGGAAACAGGATTACGCGTTCAGTTCCATCTAAAACACTACCACTCCGAAAATGGGGCCAGCAATCCGCTGCTGCTGTTCCTGCGGTGGTCTAATCCTTTCCAACCCATCCTCATTCTCGCCGGGTGCCGGGTTGTTCCACTCCTTGGGGGCAGCATATTTAGCTAGTTCATCGTACGCCACTTGACACCCTCGGCACTGGCAGAGCGCGTTGTCCTGGGATGCGTTTGCGAAATGAGATGAACGTTTCGGGCAGGATTTTCCATGGAAGTGCACCCGTAAAACCGTACGCCGCTGCTGCAGCTGCTTCCCGAGGGATTAACGATTTAATTACGCGAATCGTAAGGATGCGACATGCGGGCGAAGAATAACGAAGCAGCTGCTGATGGGAAACATCGCAGGGAGCCCATTCGAAAGAACGTTCTTTTCCAGCAGTGTCGGCTAGCATGAAGTGGACACGGGCCGACACTCTAAAATATGTAGCTAGATTCATGAAGCAAATGAATTTGTCCTATTCCTGTTCCGTAATTGGGTTTTCCGTACGCAGCACGGGAAGATCGCGCTCACCTCCCGGAAAGAAGGTCACCACGGGCAAACACGTCAATCCCACCAGCACGCGTCCTCGTTCTCAATTATTATTCCCCTAATGGGATGTTCGGTCAATCGGAGGCCAGCACGTCTTCAACCATCGGGGCCAACCTGTTGAGCGTTTCCCAGTAAGGCTGGCAGTCGGCAGGGGAGACGCTTACATCTTCTCGGAATTCTCGCACCTAACAAGACAATATCATCTCGAGCCCAGTGTGGATGGGGCAGAGAGAGAGAGAGCTCGGTAACAAGCTTGCCAAGGCAATCCGACATCCGGCAGATGTATGTGGAGCGAATGTCTATTTCCGGTTTCGAACATCCGGGATATCGGGTTTCGTGTCGTTACACCACCACCGTGCTCACTCACGGCCAGCCAGCGTCTGAATTTTAGAGAACGACAGACCACGGTTGACAGAATCCATGTCGTTTATCTTGTTGACTAATGGTACGATTCAAGTTCGATTCGATTTCTCGCTTCACCAGCTTCCACCGACCGCGATCCCTGACGCAGATGGTTGCTGTCACATGGCTGCCGGAACCCCAGGATTCCTCCGCGTGAAAGCCACGGTTGCTGTTTGCTTGTACCAGATTCTCAGTAAAATAGGTTTGTTTACTTGCGCCCTTTGGGTAATTAGGACAATCGGAGATGGGTCGTCATAGCGGTGGGGTCGTTATGAGCGCACAGAGTGCTGTGCGAGAGTTTTAGGGCATCGGATGCTTACCGTAACGGAACGGAAAGATTGCACCAGAACCATTTTGCGAGTAACATTGCCCAACATTGAAGTTATGATAAACATTTGAAAGCGGAAGGACGATGCACGTAAAGTTTAAATTGCTTTTAAAAGCTTATGGCTTTGGGATGGCTGGAAAATGGAGGAATAAGTCTCTGCAAAACAATTGACTCAGCACACTTGGGGCCTTTCCGATTGTTTAATGCCAGTAATGGTAACAAAGCAATTGCTTGCTTGGGAGCATATTTCAATTTGTTCCCTAATAGGTTTAGGTGATGTCCAACTGAAGCATCTTCTAGTGCTGCGGACTAGCCGATAGGGCTTCAGATACGCAAGAGAGAGAAAGTGTGTGCGAATACAATCGATACATGAGACAGCGAATGTGGAAGCTTTCGCTCAACGATGTGGTGGATTTACATTCGATAACGATATTCTAATACAATGTGCCCCAACCCCCATAAACCTCTGCTCGTTTGATGTGTTCTTGCCCTAAAATATGAATATTTACCATCAAAGCGAGCACTCAGGTGCAGGCAAATTATGTACACTCATTAGTTGCAGCATATGCCGCGCGTACCATTAATTGGTTCAATTAAATCGAAAACACTTCAACGCCACCGGTGCTGCTGATGGGGAAATCGGTAGGGTGTGTAGTGTTTTGTGCCTTTTCAGCCCCAGTGTACGTCAGTGATTATAGTGCGCGTAAGAAAACGCGGACCATAATAGTGAATACTTCGTTTCCGTTCGATTAAGCATCGGATAGAGCGCGTGCTGGTGAAGAAATAATTGCTTAAGCAGAGAGTCCACTGTGAAGGACGGTACGGTTTACGGAGCATGTTCGTTTTGCAGGCCGAATGTCATCTGCATTGGAGTGCACTAGCTGAGAACAGCTTTCTAATTTCTAATTGGATTAGCATAAGCTGTCGAATCGAATCAACGCTTACAGCAGCAACACTCGCATCCCCCACCCGTGGGCAGGTGGAATGATTTAAGTTGCTAATGAGCGTAGCCATGTTTCGGCATCGGATGGACGGACACTCATCACCATCGCCATGACCTTCACCAGATGGATGTATTTAAATAAGATTCTTCTGGTGGATGGCGTCGATACAGACATTGCTGTGTCGGTGAGTGGACAAATGAAGGCCAGTAGTATAAAGATGAATATCGTTATGAAGCTTATCGAGCTGTCACCATCTTGAGGGATTTTTGGAATAAGTTTTTGTATAAATTTAATACATCAACAATGCTAACCCTAAGACGTATGCTTTATAAAAGAAGATTGTTTAAAAAGATTTCTTATTTGATGTCCCAGAGAGAGGTCTAAAACAGTAGAGAGACTACAGTTGATGATTTGTTCGTTCGATGAGTTTTATTCCGAAAGTTGGGCTTATTAAGGCATATCCTACCAATAATTTTAATACAAATCAAAATTTACAACATATTTTAACATCTAAAACAATATTCAATTACCTTTTTGATAAAAGCTTTAAGAAATGTAATGCTTCATCGTCTGGTTACGTTGATGTTGCCTAAGAGCCTTACTGCCTAGAGTTGCCTTACTTTGATGTTGCCTAATGAAGGTATCAGATAAATAGCATAAATGGTGATGAAAATCCTGTAGAAATTGCGCGTTATTATAGCAACATTGTACATTATACAGTCCCAACTTGAACGCGATACTCTCATATTAAATTCTATGTCATAGATTGTTTCCTTTTTAATGATTAGGTGAATGATTCCCCCAGAAGTCTTCCAATAAGATCTCTTTTTTTTTGTTCCTTTACGCAGGACAAGCCAGTATTGCTCTTTTATAAGGGAGTTTTTGGTATTTTAACTCCTTTCATCTAGAATCCCATTTTAATTTCGTCATTTCGTCTTCGGAGCTTAATTTTTCACTATTTTTCTGAAATTGGGAATTAATTGGAGGTTACTGTTTGAGACACAAAAATTGTTATATACATGATTACCATCATGTCACCTGTTACCATCAAATATGAAGCTTTTACCTTTTGTGTGATGAGCATTTGACGGACAAATTTAGTTGCGCCGTCGATCGATGAGACAAAAATATGACTCCAACTATCTTCCTCTTCCTTGGCACTACAACCTCATGAGCTCTCGGCCTGTCATTGTTGGCTTTCTGTGACTTAATTTTACCTGTAGCAAAGCCTAGTCAAGCTCTACGTACGGGGAGGCGGTCTGCGAATCCCGGTCCTGCCGTGTGAAGACCGGCGCCGTTATCTCCTCGGCCACCGGACCGCCCCACTCCAACTATAGTCCATATGATACATTGGATTAGCCTATTTTGCAGAAAGTAACTTAATCGTATTGTAGCCATAACGGGGCAGCAACCGTTCACCAAGGCTCAAAACGATTTTCATGATCATGTTTAATTGTCTAAGAATTGCCATTAAGGTAGGGTAGAAATATTGTTTTCAAAATGCCTGTATGATGTAGAAGAAGAGCAAAATTGAATAAATTTAATTAAAATTACTTTCTAGGATTGTCTTGGGGTATCCTACTTTTATTTCCTCTTCCCGCTCTCTTCTTCCTTCCTTCTTGGGGTCTTCCTTCCTTCCTTCCAGGGGGTCCTCCGGAAGAAGGTTTCCTCGTCGTGGTCGGATATGCAGTACGGATTTGCAGCCGTTTATATAGCGTCCTGCCCGTATCCAAAATCCTCTTTCGCTTTGTCTTTTCCTTTGCCCGCTTGTCCTTTACCAGTTTTTTCCAGTCTGGAGCCTTCCCGAGAACTCTAATCTCGCCCGATTCTACCCATGTGGCAATTCGTCGTTCTTTGTTGGATTCCTACTAAATTCGATTCCTACGGGTGCGTGGACACGAGTTCGTGTACTTGCTAATATTTTTGTCTTGGTAGGATGCTCTGGTTGCCACACCTTATTTTATTTATTTTTACTTATGCATTTACGTATAGTAATTTATAGTTTTATATTTATTCCCATGCGAAGATAGCAATGGAGGCGCCCAGTATCTGATGCATGGATCATGCATTTTTGGCATATTTTCCTAAGACTGCAAGCCAGGGACATTTCAATCTCTTGAAATCGATGTTGAACTGTCCAAAAATTCATAAAAAAATGTTATTTGTAAGCTCTTCAGTTGTATCTGCCCGGTTCTCATAAAGCGATCTTAAAGCGTTCTCAAACTTCACAAACACTCCTATGAGAACCAATAATTTGAATTTTGAAATTTCCAATAGCTCGATGCTTTAATATTTCAAATATTTAGTACGCAAAATTTAATCTCATATTTTTCCTGCTACATAGCTTGAAAAACTTTTTGAGATTTTGGTTTCATTCAATTAAAACGGCCTGGTGATATGATAGCTTTTTGAGATAAATTATTACAAATATTTTGCTGACTCGGATGTTTTACAGCCAACATGAGTTAGTAGGACGTCGTATATTATAAATATATTCGTTGAGAAATAAGTCAACACCACGCTGCTACTAGCATCGTTACGCTCACTTCCGTCATCTCACAACAATAGATGAATGGTGATATGTTTTCTCATCCATCTTTGAAGTAACTCACCGGACAACCTTACCCACCCAACTCACAGCAATCGTCTAGAGATTTACGTTGGGATCGGTAAGCTTCCATCAGGCAAAAAAACCTTTTCATCGGTCCCGATATTCGACATGCCTTCGCTCCGGCGGTCCCATGAGCTGGTGTGAGATTTTCTGTTCCCTCATACCACAAACTCGATTGACTTTGTCAGCACCCACAACAACCCTGTAACCTTCCGTTGGTTCCGGATGCAAGGAAAAATAAAGCCCAGACGGAAGAAAAAAAAAACAAAGGCAAAACAAAAACAGGTTTCCAAGCCAATCATTGTTTCAATGGGGCCTCGTTTTCGTTTCGCTTCACATGTGTTTGCATTATTACAATCACTGCATCTCATCTACCGGGACGCGTTTTGTTGATTCGATTGAGGTTGAAGTTATTTACGGACCTGTCAATCCTGCTCACACTCACATCCGGTTTACCAGATTTTCAGGAGGTTCAGCCAGGATACGGGACAGCAGGCAGCCCCACTGCAGTCAGCATTCTACAGTGGTTTGGTTTGGTTACCATAATTGATTTAGGTAGCTTTGGGGAAGCCTGTACCGTTTGCCCAGTTTTCCAGCAAACCCGAGCAAAGTAATTCTACGCCTACGGTACAAATTTTCCCTATCACTTAACAGATCGAACCGAAAAATGTTACAACAATACAATGTTACTACACACAAAAAGTTCGTTTCTTTTCTGGCAACAAACAAACAAACCCGTATCTAGAGAGAGAGAGTGAGATCGGTCAACAGTTCGCCGTTCGGTAAAAGCTTTTCGTGATGTTTGCGTTGGTTGGTTGTGCGACTTGCCAATAAAAAAAAACGCACGACCCTCCTGGCGGCGGTACCTCTTAAGCCAGTGTCAATTGCAGATTCACCAATAAATGTATCGCGACACTGTAGCAATAAGATAGGATAGAGTAATATGGGAACGCTTCGGGCTTTGGTAACAATTTTCTGCCGGTCGTTTTGTTTTTACTCTTCACATCGCTTCACTGCACTCGACAAACTTATTCGATTATCGGGGTTTTTTTTTTGTTTTGCTGGCCATTGCGATTATCTCTTTCTTTTTGTTTCAATTTTCTTGTTTTTTTAGCAAGCGTCGGCAAGGTCTGTGTCTAGCAGAGTAAAGTTTAAATGTTTTCTTTTTATGCATAAAACTCTCATTCGCCACCTGTTGATGGCATTCCATGTACAGGGAGCAAGGTGTGTGTCACTTAACTTGCAGTGCAGACTACTTTTAATGTAACGGTGTCTTTTAATTTGCAACGGGCAATCAGTCACAAACGGTGCGATAGAGAAAAGAAAGTAATTAAAGGAAGGAAAGTTAAAATATTGCAAGCGAATGCTATTAAGCTTGGAAATTAAATCATCATCAAAGAGGTAAAACTTTCCCCGTGAATAGTTTTTATTTCCTTTTGAATTATCTATGAAACATAATATTTGTATGAGTAAATAAATATAAATATTAATTTGAGCCGTTCTTAACAATGTGAAAAATAAATATAAATATTAGTTTGAGCGCTCATGTTGGCCTTTCCCCCATAGTGAGGACCTATTATCCAACTGTCAAAAAATATAGTAAGCCATGGCCTTAGAGCCCTGACCAGTCCTAAATGGTAGGCACGAACTTAAAGATCTTCAGGTCAAGAAAGAAGAAGAAGAAGAAGAAATATTAAATATATTGTTAGTAAATATTAAACATAAGTAAATAAAATTAATATTGCAATCAACTTATTAGTGATGGGTGAATGCACCCACGGTTCCTCTTCGGTCCGGTTGGTTTGACTCCAGTTTCGATTAAGAGGAAATGGAATCGTCAGTTCCATGGAGAATCGTTTCGGAATCGCTTACAACCGTCCAAAACCTTTTGGATCCTTAGGAACCGTCAGATCCGTCCGGAATTGCCCGGAACCGTAAGAACCTTTTAAATAATCGGAATCGTCAGAACCGTTCGGAACCATCCAGAATCGTCGGATTTGACGGATACAACTGGAACCGTAAAACAGAATCCAGAATTAGCGACTGGAATTAGCGAAGATGTGCTTACTTTTGCCAAATAGGCCAACGATTTTAAAAGAATATAGGGCTTGATAATTTTAATGACGCTTGATGCTGGGGATACAATACGGAAGAATTATAAGAGGATTCCGGACGATTCCAACAGTTACGGATGGTTCCGAGGGTTCCGATGGCTCCGGACGGTTCGTTTGTTCCTACCTTTTGGAGCTCGTGCCGATTGGACAGTTTCCCTTTTTCCAAGAAAACTTTAAACAAATGCAAAAATACCAAAGAGCTATCCTTGATGTTGGTTCACCAAAGAAAAATGAATGGTACGCGTGCAAAATAATACAAACAAGAAACATTTAAAAGTTGGTTCCATTAAGTTCCCAAAAACCCCCGCAAATTCGCGGACAAAAATGTATTATTAACCTTGCAACAAATTCAACGAAATATTGCAACAACAAAAAAATCACCACCCCCAAAGCATTACCGCAGCCCAATTTGAAGAATCCAATCAAACACGGTCAACAGTATCCGGTCCCGGTTCGACGGCGAAAGCGATCGCATTTCGCGCTAACTTCATTACACTTTCGAGTGCTTCGTGTGAGCGTGGTTCGGATTGGCCGGAAAGGAAATATAATACATAATGCCGCGCCGAAGGAAGACCCGTTTACCAGGCCCCATAAACCCCATTGTGTGGGTAACGCTTTGCGAGGAAAAATGCGCCCGTATCAGTGTCGCAAAATGATGGGGTGACATTCGTTGGTTGTTTTTTTTTTGTCTTCCATTATTCGCAGCGCCCCTTTCCCGCTTTATGAGCTTCGAACGTGAATACTGCGAAATGGTGCGGTGGACGGGTGCGAGAAGAATCGCGTCAAATGCGCACCATTTGCATAAAGTAGATAGGAAAAGTTTAAGTCGCTGGATTTGCTGTGCCCTGCATCGAGGTAAAGCAGGATTATACAGTCGTCTGATCTCGTCTCACATTCTTACCACGAGAGCGTGCGCACGAAAGCAGTGGAGAATAATGTTAGGCTGGCGTTGGACCGAGGTTCGCCGGTGAGGCTGAACACAATAGTTTAATCCTAAGGATCTATTTCAAGGTTCAACTGGGTGTTAATTGAAAGGCATGATAAGAAGTGGTGTAAGACGACGGATTAGTGCTTTCTTTGTGGAAGCAGTAGTAGCCGAACGAACTGTGACTACGACCTGAGAGCTCTGCGCGTCCTGTGAACGTGTAAAAAGGGTAAGGAAATATTAACATGTTTTATTGCTAATAAGGAATTTATGGACGTTATGTGAACAATGGCGGCCGTTTTACGTATTTTTTTCGTTGAGCTGTTTGGTATATTGAACTCTTCAATTTAATTAAGGGCCTTTTTTCTTAGCTGATGCTAGGAGCTTGGAACATGCTGGGCAAATTTGGCTTAACCGATTTTAATAGATGTTAAGGCGATATCTATGACGCTTCCTAGCGAGGATTATTAATCTAGAATTATGGTTATACAGTAGTTAACATAGAATAGATGAATTTTGTAATTGCTTTGAACCTGGCCTTTCATACGAACTATAATTTTGAATAATGAGTGCAAGGGTTTGGTCTTTGTTTTGTTCTGAAATTCCCTAGTGTACCAACTTTTGGATATTTTTGGATTTTTTTTGTGTTATTTGATCGACGTAATAACAAATAAAAACCAAAATAAACGAAAAAAAGCAATGAAAATTTTATAAAATAAATAAATAAAAAAGTAAAGTAAAAATAAAAAAAAGTGACAATACGGCATCGGACCGTAATACTCAATAAATAAATAAATAAATAAATAAAAAAGTAAATAAACCCAATGAATATTTTAAAATATATTTTTAAATATAAATACGCAGATAAAAATATAAATGAACAGGTTAAAAAATAAGTTAATAAATAAATAAATAGCAAAATAATACATAAACGCAACGAATATTATTTTTTTTTGAATAAATAAATAGACATATAAATAAATAAATAAGTAAATAATCAAAATAAAATGAAATTTAATAAATTAATAAATAAAACAACTCTATTAAACTTGTTTTGTCATCGTGAAACTTTTTACACATCCACAAAAATTGAAAAAAGGTTTATTTTCATATTTGTGTTGTTGAGATAGGCTAGAGTGCAGCAACTACAGGGGTATTACGGTGTTGAATACCGCCTACAAGCTTTTCTCCCTAATCTTACAAGATTGACTTGTCCCATTCGTTGAAGAGATAGTCAGAAACTATCAGAGAGAATTCCGAAACGGAAAGTTAACCACTGACCAGATCTTCACGATGCGGCAAATGTTGGAGAAGATGGCGTAGCAGCAGCTCCACTCTAACCATCTCTTCCTTGATTTTAAAGCCGCCTATGACAGCATAGCCAGGGTAAAACTGTACGACGCAAGGAGCTTTTTTGGAATCCTGGCCAAGCTTATCAGGCTTGTAAGAATGACAATGGCCAACATCACATGCCAGGTGAAGGTGGATGGAAAACTCTCAGGGCCCTTTGCTACCACCAAGATGGGCTAGCCTGTTTCCTTTTCAATCTGGCGCTAGAGAGAGCCATCCGCGACTCGGAGGTGGAAACTTCGGGGACCATCTTCTATAAGTCAATCCAGATCCTGGCATGCACTGATGACATAGACATCATTGGTTTGAGGCTCTCAGAAAGCTCACAGAACCTCGGGTTGGAGATTAACGAGGCGAAAACCAAAATTATGGTGGCACCACCATCGGCCCTGCTAACAAACACTGATTTACGCAGGGGTGATGTACAGATAGGTGACCGCAACTTCGATGTCTTCCAAAACTTCACCTCATTTCATGTGCTGGCTGCCAACCGGTCATACTGCAGCCTGAGGAAACTTCTCTACTCTAAATACCTGTCGCGACGGACGAAACTGATACTGTACAGAACATTTATAAACTCAGTACTGATATAAGCCTCAGAGACATGCACTCTGTCCAAAACTGACGAAGCCCTCTTAGCCGCGTTCGAGAGGGAAATGCTCAGAAGGATTTGTGGCCCCGTATGTGTGGAAGGACAATGGAGGAGCCGCTACAATGACGAGCTCTACGAGCTGTTCGATGATCTCACCATCGCGCAGTGAATTAAACTCGCCAGGCTCCGGTGAGCTGGTCACGTCATGGGAAGGACACCGGACGACCCAGCCCGTAAAGTCCTTTTAGGCCGTTCACACGGACAGAGGAGGCGTGGTAGGCCCAAATTGAGATGGAGTGATGGCGTTGATGCGTCCGCCAGAACGGCCGGGATAATGGATTGGCAGACGACGGCGCTAAACCGTGAGCGGTATCGAGGACTGTTGGAGCAGGCCAAGGACGCAAAGCGGTTGTAGCGCCGGATAAGTAAGTCAGTAAGTTGCTGAGATGCTTTGCTTATCGATCCAATCCCACTCATTTTAATATTTTGCATTTCCCAACTTTGATCAACATAATTTGCATATTTCTTTCCAAGCTCTTGCCACTTGCCAAATTGTACCAATATTTCCCATCATCGAAACCTTACTAGCTTATGCTTCAAATTATCTCTTTCCCTTTTCAACTAGCAGCAGCTTAGGCTTTTTTCAAAACGATACTTTATCATTCATCCGTTTGGGCGATAACTCAAGCTCATCTTCCAATTGATTGGAGTAGCAGCACCGGATAAGGCGAAAACGAACGCCTCATCTGCTCTGCATAAGGACATTCCGATTCCTGCACTACCTGCAGCCAATGGTCATCTATTTTGGCATACGAACGCTCGTATCCACATCCGTATGTGCGTTGCCTGTTGGCATAACGTAACGTTATGGCTGCTCGCATGAGCTAGCGTGTCCACCGTCAAGGTTCTCCGGCCCGGGGGCTCCGTTTGATGTTTGGGAATAGTGTAGCGAGCGGTTTCGGCTCCGGGTCCCTGTTCGATTTCCCAATCGTTACGTCCCAAAGGCCGGCCGGCCGGCCGGTCCGGTACTTCGGTGGGCGAGCGCGTAGTAAACAGGCACAGGCAGCTTCATTCACTCGTGCGCTGATCCGTAAAGCATAACAACATCAGCAATAAATTGTGTTTGATGATATTTTCATATTCTAGCTTGAGAGGACGGGCACTTTTCTCGCGTTTTCTTTTCGTTAGCGCTATCCTCCATCAACTATGGAGCACATTATCCACCATTATCGTTCGGTTCGGGTCCATTCAAGGATGGTTTCGTTTTTTCCCCGTTCAAGTGTTTGGAAATCTTTGGCCAATCGATGGTTTCTTTCGTTCAGGTTCTGCTTCCCAAAAGTGCGTCTTTAATTTAGCAAAGCAGCTTTGCCGTTCGCCAGCATCATAAGCATTACATAACTCATCATCAATCACCAAACCAAACAGGAAGTTTAGCAATCGACGGCACGGAAAACCAGCTATCAGCAGATGTGCCGAGCACCCGCCAAAGGTGATGTGTTTAAAGACAACTAACGACGCGCTCCGGCAAGAGCGAACTGATGCTCCGATCATGAAGTTGAATCAATAACATTAAAGATCTCAGGCATGCGGATAAAACAATGATGCAGGAAGGTGCCATAAATAAAGACTTCTTGCGAAAGTCAACTCAGAAACTTTCGCTTCCATTCTACGTATCTATCCATCACACACGCATCGTTTTCCCGGGCAACCGGGTTTATCGTTGCCAGCCCGGGCGCTTTTCTTTCTTCCACACTTTTCCACACGCCCGTTTTATCATTTGTTTATGGGAACTTGATTGTATCTCGACGGTGGCAAACGAAGCGAAATTAATCTTTCCGTGCGTGAGCATTCCATCTTCTTTGTGGGTTCCAAAGCCAAAGCCAAAGTTCCAGCATTCCCATCCTGAAGGGTGGTAGCCGATTACTTCACAGTTTTGCCAGCTTTACGGCAAACATACACAGCTCCCATCCGGGTAAGCTTATTATACTGCTCTTGAGGCAAACAGTGCTCGTACTCGACAGTTACACATCTGTTTGTATTGTTGAAATACGGTGCGTAGCTTTAAGTGGCCCGCAAGGATGCAAACGAATGGGGGAAAGAGGGTTAATCGTTTAGCACGGTTGGGAAAAGACTTCTCGAAAGCATAAACAAAGTGTAAATGGATAAAGCATCTTGAGGGTGTGTTTGAGTTTTGGTTGCTGATCGGTTTCGGAGTACGAAGAAGAGGTTCAAAGGAAGCTTTTCAGCTAAATTGCGTTATCATTACCACTGGGTTTGATATTTAAATTGAATTTTGAGAGTTTTTTTAAGAGTCGATAATACAGTAAGAAATTTGAATATTTTAAAATCGTTTGAAGCTGAAAAACGAAGGAAATTTTTTGAATAAAGTGAGATAATAAGCAATTTAATATTCATGTACTCCTCAGTGTATTAGCATTCATATAAAACTTTCTGACGATAGTAACGTGCATCCATTCATTACCGCTTCGCTAGGGAATAGCTCTGGGTCATACATTTCTTCTAACCATCTAGTAACTGGTAGGACTGGGCATGGAATCCTTTCCAGACCAAAGTACAGACTCAACTCGTACGCAGGACTCACTGCCTAGCTCCGGGAATAACTGAGCCATGGAAGACAGAGAAACGCAGGCCAAGACTTGCTGACCATTGCCTTTCTCTTTTATTAAAAAAAACTCAACTGTGTAAACGCAAGTTAAAATAATTTTTGATTATGGGTTTTTCATATGTAAAACATTCATCATTGTTAATGTCAACAATGTTACAAACGTTTAATGGTCGACTAAAAAGCAACTGGCATCACATTCGATATAAGCTAAAATAAAAAAAATTACGGGTTCAATGTCACGTTAATAAAATCAAACACAAAATTTACTTGAACAACAAAAAATGGCCCTAATTATATAATGAATAGTGATTCCAATGGGACAGATAATTAGGACAATTCATCTTCCTCTTCCTTGGCCTAACGACCTCTAAGATCATTCCTGCCATTTCTGGCCTGCTGGACTTAATAATATTACGTAGTTGGATAGTCAGCCCTCACTATGGGAGAACGGCCGGATGAGGTTTGATCCTCGGTCCTACCGTGTGAAGACGGTAGCAACTGTCACAACTACCACCAGGCCGACCCATGGGAATACTTATGATTAAATTTTGCGATAATATTCAAGGCCAAAACGCGACGAAACCAGGTCAGTGTGTGCATAAACAAAGTCTAGGAGGCCAGATGCGGTTGATTTGGTGGGACTGGAAATGTATTGCTCATTATGAGTCGTTTCCATATCGATATACATTACACTCGGAGTGTTTAAGTCAACAACATCTTTTTCTTCCTTGGTACTACAACCTCAAGAGGTCTCGGCCTGCCATGTATGGTTTTCTGTGACTTGATTTTACCCGTAGCAAAGATGTCAGCCCTACGTACGGGGGGCGGTCTTGATGGTATTTGAACCACGGTCCTGTCGTGTGAAGATTGGGCACCGGACCGCTCCAGATAATTTTTTAAATTGATGTATAAGATCCAGAATATTACCGTATGAGTTTCATAACGTGCGGCTTCAAGTATTTAGCGAGTATTATCGGTGATACATTGCGTACTTAATGGGTTCGTATCACCGAAGGGCTCTGTTACGGATTGTTCTACTATTTCTATTCTGTCGTCTGTCCTGCTTTTTTATGGCTTAAATTACAAACGATCCTGCTATATTGTAGTCAAACGATGAAAACTGATTTAGATATGATTTTGAGATTTGATTCCTAGTATGTTCGACTCGGACGCTGTTCTAAATCCAAAAGCAAATTCTACAATGAAAATAGTGCAAATTATGTGGTACTCTTGACTCAAAGAGTACTCAAAGACTCGAACTTGGCTCAAAGATACGAACGAATAGTACGAGTACGAAAGACGGTCCGGATGGGATTTGAATCCCGGGGATTTCAATTGCCATATGAAGACCAGCGCTGTTGTCATTTCTACCACCGAGCCACCCTGTAAAACCTTTACTTCAATAATAAAAGCATACAATAAACAAAACAAAAACCGTTGAGAAGACAAAAGTTTTAAATTAAAAATAGATGTTTGACCCAAATCAGACAAAACAAACAATACGCAATGAATTTCAGTTAAAATATTGCACGAAAAAGAAGAGACCATTACAACCGTCAGCCGATTCTGAATGAATCAATATTCAATTAAAATACTTTTTCTTAAACGAGGTAACAATGAGCTTTAAGACACTATGTGATGATAGATATGCAAAGAGAATCATTGGTAAGTCTCTGTTAAACACCAATATTTTCTGATAAAATATATATATATATATATATATATATATATATATATATATATATATATATATATATATATATATATATATATATTTGAAGCTGCTGAACAGCTATTTAAAAATTGTATAGAATGTATCAAATCCTTCCAAAACTTCATTCTAACTTTTCTCCTTTTGCTTATAAAGAGTAAACTGAAACATAAGGAAGAAAGATGGCTCTTCTCAGTGTTTAAAAGGCGGTACGAAGGAAAGATATGGAATACGATTCAAACTACACCATAAAAGTAATCCACACGTTTACTGTCCACTTTTAATGCAAAACAATCCACATACTCCCTGTTTATTTATATCTGAATTTAAAAGAGACCAACTTCCCACAAGCGCCCACCCGTGCATCGACAAGATACCACCGCGTGTAGCTAGCGTACAACAATCAGTTGTTGCAATCTGCCCCAACCGTCCGCCCACTTTACCAAACAGACGTCACATGCACACGCGCGGCGCATCAGGTGAATAAATATTTTCCCATCACATTTGTGTTGCTTCTTCGTTTTTTTTTTTTTGCAAATAATCACAGCACCGCCGAACCAGCCGAGCGGCATGACTAATAGCGGCGCATCGCTGCCTGAATCCAGGGCACAAAGTCAGACACCTTCGCGTACCCGTCCGGGCTGCTCGAGCCACAGTAGTTGATGATGAAGTTAGCAACACCGACGAGCTGATTGTTCAGCACGGCAGGACCACCCGAATCACCCTGTGTGTTGGAAAATGTGGAGTAAAAAAAATGTGTGGAATAAGATGGTGCTGTCGGTTGTCGGAAGACATCTGACTTACGTTGCAGGCACCATTATTCACCGGCGAGGTAAAGCAGATAAGTCCGCTAGAAATACCGGTCGCTGCACGGCACTGCTGGTCCTGGATTACGGTAGCACGGTTGTATCGAAGCCGGGTGGATACTGGACCACCCTGGTACGTGCGGCCCCAGCCAGAGATAATGATCTCGCTGCCCGCTGGCACGCTGGTCGTGCGAAGGGCAATCGGTCGGATGTACGCCGTAGTGGGCAGTGCCAGCTGCAACTGCAGCAGGGCCACATCATTCTGGAAGTTGCCGTACCGTTCGTGTGGAATCACTCTTGCCACCGTACGCCGTACACCGGCATTCAAGCTGACGGAACCGGCCACAACAACGAGCGCGGATGCTGGAACACTGTCGAAGAGCGCGAGCATTAGTACGTCCACAGCCAGCCAGCAAGGATCACTTGCAACTTACAGTGTTGCACCGCTGTAAACACAGTGCGCTGCAGTCAGCACCCAGCGACTATCGATCAGCGATCCTCCACAGGTGAGAGCGTTCGATCGCAGCAATGCCACCTGATGCGGGAACTGTCCGTCTGCAGCCAGTGATCCACCAACGATACGTGCTCCCTTGTAGAACGGACGACCCACGGAACTGGTCGGTGCGATGTCATTCTGCTCATTCAGATGAAAGCGTAAACCTGACGCCACAGCTAGGCAGGTGAATAGCAACACCATCACACGCCGTGCACTACTACCGTCGATGGCCATTTTTTTTTGTTGGCGTGCGGTTCAGAGTATCCACCGGAAGACTAATTTCCATCCCACGCTCGGGAAGCTTATTTAAGCGGAAGCAAACCATTGGGTGCCACTTATCGGCGGCCGTCGTCGAGTGGACGCAAGTCATCAAACATCTCTCGCTCTCCCATCGCATCGCCCTAAGTACAAGCGGCGAACCACTCTTCTCGCTTGGTTGCCACTTTATCTGTACACGCGTCTTGGCGCGTCAAGATTGAAAGGCGGGGAATTCCGTACGGGCACTGTTGGGCGCGAACGTCGGTGGTTGGTGGACAGAATAGGCGTACAAGGGACGCACCCTGGGACGGCTGTATACTTTCTGCTGTACAGCGCAAGGACACTTGAGTGAAGAGCTTGGAGGCTCAGCTCAAGAGCGTATCCGTCGGTCTTAGCTTCATCGGGGACGATAAATTATTGATGAGCAATGGTAGGGCGGAATTAAGGACGTGCGGACCGTTTATTTTGTGGGACGCATTTTTTAAATAGAAGGTAAACGGTTTGCAATTTAAATGCACTTGAAAAGATTGAACTGTGAACAAAAGTGATGTAGGTACATAGAAGTGTTAGCATTATACAGTCTTCTATCTGACCCGATATTCTGATAACAGAACTAGTACTAATGATCTGTGTCCTGTTCACGGCACCAATATTTTATTTTATCATTTGTTTCGTTTATAAATACACTTCGATTCCGCAAAAATGAATCAGAAGAATAGTGTTTTTTCCGAGGCTACAGTAGCACTTTTCTACTCTAAAAGCCTTGAAATGAACAAAAAGATAGCTGTTGAATTAAGCTTTTATTGCTATTGTGCCGCTCGTTACTCGTTGCGGGCAAGCGATACTTCAGAGCGTTTAAGGATTAATTCGGTATTCGTAGCATTTAGGTGAACTGTATCCTTTCCATTCCTTCCTCGAGTGCCGATGTTTCATTTTGATGCCAAGGCTTTCCCCCGACAAGCCTTCAAAGGCCATTTCAAATGAAATTTGAACTTGGGTTCCGTTATCGGTTTAATATTGATTTCATGGGACGGCAGTTTTGCTTGGAATGCCTTTTAATCGCTTGACAACCTTGAATTGGGGAAGCATTCTTCTCAGCACACAGGCTTTACAGATATTTGATACGATTCTTATGATATGATCAGCCCGGATGAACCTGAGCAATCGATATTTAAAAATTGATACCTTCTAAGCGGTAAATCTTCCGACCAACGGAATTTAAGACGTTAGGGTGGAATTTAATTTCAACCATTTCTGAACGATTATAAGTTTCCATGAATAAATAAATATCAACCCAAATTTATATTAAGTTTTTACAGCAAATATTTTAAGCAAAATTGTTTTTTTTTCAATATCTTCGTGAGCACTTTCCACAGAAAAACTCAGTTTGAATCATACATGACATTAACACCTGCTATTCGAATTCAATCAAGTAGGCTGCATAGCAACGCTCAATTCAAATCGATCGCATTCCACATGGCGAAACATTTGCTCCGTTCGCCCGTTGGCATATCGTAATGAAACGATAAAATGTAATCTGAAGAGCCGGCCCATTGAATTTATCGGTATCAGTCAAACGGGTGATTGTGTTTCACACCACCCATCTTTCACCCCTTTTGCTTTCCACTGCAAACTCTACACTATTTATCAAACACTCAACCTCCATTCCATGTGCTACAACATTCTTGCGCCCATAGTGCGACATTTGCAAGGTATGCAAATACTTTCACACCTGACGATAAGATACCGAAACTATACTCCGACAATATACTCCCCACCCTGCCAGACTCTTTCGTACGCTTCTCCGTCAACTTGCACCGTTAACACTCGATAAGATAAGCTACCGCGTGCTCTATCTGAAACCTGAAGACGCATATCGGGAGGCATGAAGAGTAATTGGGAAATTAAAGCGAAAATCTTCTTCGCCCCGGTGCGGCACAACGACCTTACCTTGGCCGTTTGTGCGTACGATACGCTATCATGCGGCAGCAAGGCAAGCTACGCTGGGTCAGGGTAACTCATCAGCTCACCGTTACCGGAAGGTCGAACTACGTCACGCCGTACGTACTGTTTGATTTGATCCCCCCCCCCCCTGTCACACGCCCCAATCCTACAGCTCATCCTCTTCCAACTCATCCACTAAAGACTCGTGGTGAACTGCTGGGCTTATCAAGTTGTTCAAGTTTGTCTTTCGGCTGCCGGACTGCTTCCATGGAGCGGCTCGCAGCTGAACAGCAACAACAAGAACTCGAGAACGCTAAGCTTTTCTGGGAAGATATTAAATTTCATACGAAGATACACACACACACACACACACACACACGTGCCGTGTCTTAAGCGGGTATTTGAATACGTACAGCTTGCACAAGCCATGACCGCCGTACCCGGCGCCATGAACACCGAACCAGGGAAAGCATAATTCGTAAAAGCATTCTTTTATGCGTTCGGTTCCGGAAGGTAATGGAGCGAAGACAACAACAACAACAAAAAAACGCGTTGAAATTAGGTTTAATTATGTTTGGGATTTAGCAGAAGCACTTGGGAAAAGAAAGGCACGAACAATCGTACTGCGATGAAGCCCTTTCCATCGCTAATCCGCTTTGATGAGAAAAAGGAAAAAGTCCTCTCGGGCGGACCCTTAAATAATTGTGCTAATAAATTCTCGCCAATACCGCAAAAACAAAAACTGGGCCGCCGAACTGGGCGCGCTTTCGCTATTGATTTTAAAAGCATTCCGGACAAGTTTAATCCTCCTCCCGTTCCGTTTTGGTGGAGGAAATTTCGAAAAATTGAAGGCAAATTTTGATGGGTTGTATCAATTTTATGAGACAGATTTCCATGTTTTTTCTCCGAGGCGCAATTGATAAGCCCACGAGTGGGTTCTTGGTTTTCCTAGTACATTCCTTGAACCTTTGAAGCTTAATTGGCAAAAATGAGACTGTCGGCAATCGAATCGGCTTGCGAGCAGATCATTCGCGAGAGCGTATTTCCAGTGCGAGGATGAAATTGTAAATAAATAAGCAATTAACATAATTGCATTCCTGGCGCACCGATATCGCTCTTCATTATCGTACGCTGTTTCGATTTTTGTATATTTTTCGCAACCAAAACCACTTTACTTTCTTCTCATAAATAAGTACTCACGCGTTTATCCTGATTCCTTTCTCTTTCGTTTCGTTTCGCTCGCTGCCATTTTACTTGCAGATCTATTTCAGCATATCCTGCATAACGATGTCGCTGTTTCTGCACGAGGAGCGCCGGTATCTGCGGGGCGAGGTGGACAAACCGATCGGCGAAAGCTTCCTAGAGCGAGACACCATCTCCGGCGGTACGTATGCAAAGTTATGCAGGGATTACCGGTTTCTTTTTGTTGGTTTTGTTCTTACAGCTGCCTCTAACCCAAGTAGGCTTGTTTGTCGCTACGTTGTTTAGCGACAGCACGAACGAACGTGTGAATGCGTATTAATAGGTGGATGTGTGTGCGTTGCTATGTCTCAAGATTGGAAGTATGGTTCATCAAAGAACGCTTCCTTGCTTTCAGGTGAAATTGTTCTTTACCTTTCTTTGGGAATTGTACTTGCTGCAAAAGGGAAAAGAAATACATTTATTTGGATTTTCCAATTAATTTTTTTTCGTACTACTGATTTCAATGAAAAATGATCCACTTGTTATCGTATGATAAACGAATAAATTACTTAACACTTGGAGTGTTCGTGCTTGAAGTTTAGACGATAGAAATAAATTTAAATAAAAATTAAAAATCAATCACTACAAGCTTTTATAAAGAATAAACGATTCATGAAACAAAGATTTGATAAATAAATAGAAAACAAAAGCAAAAACCAGTAACAATTAAAATGTAATAATTATTATACAAAAGAGGAAAAGTAAATCGAAAAAGAAATTACAAACAAGCGAATACCATTAAAGCGCCTATTGAATTTTTTTTTTTATTCATAAAGAACGGCCTGGCCGTATTGCTTCCGCCTATTGAATTGAAACGAATCAAATGAGATAAAAAATACGAAATTCACGCTCTTTTAGTAGTTTTTAAAGTTTTCTTTGAACTTTTCACTTAGGGTTTCCACCTATATTACATGAAATTTTGTTGAGAATGTTTCAAATGAATAGTGGAATATTGCAAGTCCGTTGTGAAACGTTGCAATCATGGAATCTTGAAAACAATTTGAAGAGTTTTGCAACATGACTTTTAGATATTTGTCTCATATTTGTTGTTGACTGTAAAGGGTGTTCTTACTGTTTTATTCTTGACTGTAATTGCTTTACAATATTGGATACAAAATGAGAAAGTCTTTCTTCAGTTGAACGAACATCTAAAGCAAAGATAATAAAAAAATCGAAACAAAAAATCATAATAAAAAAACAACACGAGAAAAAGTTTCATAAATTTAATATTAGTCCATAATCCGGCAAATAATTTTTTTTTTAATTTAAAAATCGGAATCGGAATGGTTATAGTTGATTTTTTAATGAAACGGAGCAAGTAGGATAATTGGAGTAAAATTCAATTTATTTAAGGTTCAAATTATTGAAATGTTTTGATTTTTTATTATGTGTTTAATTCTACTTTGAATACATATAAAAAGGCCTGTTCGTATTGCTTACAATTATTTAACAAATAGTTAAATTTTCACTAGGGTTGGGTGACATTCCCGCCTCCGAACCGTGAAAGGGCACCTTATCCCGGTTGTGCTTGGTTGTATTTTTTTATATTGAAGATTAATTTAAGATGATCTATTAAAATAATCACATTCAAAGTTCTAAAATATTGCGTCATAAATCTCCCCTAACTGCGAGCCAATTTCCGTTGTTTTATTGCAAAGCTCTAAAATAGGCTTACAATAGTCTACTATTCATTCAAAACATTTCCCTAAGCGATTGGAAAATTTAATTACTCGGCTCAAACCCTAATAAGGCTCAACAGTCAAATGTGTTTTCGATAGCTGAATTCAATCTGTTCCCCTCTGATCGCAATCTTCTTTCCGATCGTCCTCGTTCATCCTAAATTTGACAGAATTGGCCTAAACGAAGCAAAACGAAGGAAAAGTAAAAGGCTTTAATAAAATAGTTATTTTATATCATTGTTGACACATTCAAATACTATTTTGTACTCAGCTTAGTGAGGACACAGCAATACGGTGATCGATTGATACGAATCCACTTGAAATACATTCCTGTTGTGACACATATTTTCTCTTTACAATTCAAAAATTCCTCACACATTGCATCTTTCCAATCACGTCTACCTGCTGGTATGCTCGTCACCGACAACGTTCACGATTGAAAGGTGATGAAGGTTCTGCACCAAGTACGGTTATGAATAAAGAGTATCAACACAACTCCACCACCGTCTGTGACACTCTATCACATTGAATCACCAATTAGCTCATGGAAAATGCATTTAAACCGAGCCTCACATCCCTCCCCAACCGGAACCGACAGGACTGTAACGGAATGTCCTTCCCATCAGTGAGAGGTGAACAAACGAAAGAGGAACAACAAAAAAAAAAACCCCGGTAGTGGAACTATCCATCAGCACCTTGTTAATTTTCCAATCATCCTTATGGGGTTTTACTTTCATTATTATTATTATCATTGGCCCAATCGTTTGTATCGCAGCAGAAAATCAACCGTACAGTGGCGCGTGGATTCCTCTCCCATCGAACCAGGAGTTTGTTGATGGTCGAGCGCTCGTTACCGGTGCCCTCACAATTGAGAGTTTCATCTTCAAACGGATAATTGCCATTGCATAATTAATGCAGTTGCATGACATGCTCGATCCGGAATTGTATCGCACGCCAAAACGTTCGGCATTGGGGACAGATTGGGGAGCCCGGAACTTGTAAAGAGTATTACAGACAGTTTCCTTTTTGAACGAAGGAATCCGGCCCGGAGCGAACCTTGTTACTTCACTTTGCCGGTGGAAAGTGTGTTAATGAATTTGCAACCCTTTTGAAGCAGTTGCAGCAGTAAAACAAAACTGATTGAAGCTCCAATCAACTTTTTGACACAGCAAAAAGCAGCTGGCTTCTCATAAAGCCATCCAGAAAAAAGAGAGCAATTTTAATTTACATGATTTCAAATATTCATAATGAAACACCCGATAAAGCCGGTTTCGTTTCGTGTTGAAGCTCAATATTGATCATAGGCGTACGACAGTTTTTGCTGCATTTATTCCGACGTTTGGATTAAAATGTTGCACCCGGCCTAAAAACGACACCAACAACACAAAGCACCCGGCGTGAGCGTGTAATGGTGACGAGGCTTATTGTAATTATTAAAGTTGATTAAGCAAACACCGAACACCGAACCCACTTGCTGACGATTCGTCTCGCTACTTGCACCGAACGAGATCTGTTTGATAAGTGGAAAACATTCGCTTTGGGGTTTAAAAAAAACACAAACAAAAGCTTTTCCTGTTGAATGTGCAGTGTGGATAGGTTTACCCTATTCTTTCACCGAGCTTTTGTTTACTCAACTTTTGCCTTTCAAAGAAAGGCTCTTCGATTGGAAAACTATTCAAACAAAGCCATATTTTTATGATTTCGAGCAGTTGAAATTCCTCGAATGCAGCCATTCAAAGCACGCTGCTAGAATGTTTATTCTTTCATTTGTTGCTGGCTCGACACCCACTCACGGAGGGTGAATAGAGCTTTTTCTCCGGACAATAAACACACAAACCATTTTTTTTCTTTTAGCCTCACCAAGCTTGCCGATAGTATTGATCGGCAGACAGACGATTAATGTTACTACGTATTGATAAGGCCTCGAAGTTAGTTTTTTTTTATTATTCCTCAAGCCACTTGGGGGAAATTCAGACGGGAGCCAGCAGATATTTAATAAACATTTTTTTTAAACACTCTTGAAATGCCTTTCAGCTTCTTCGGCACGTCTGCGTACTGATCACTCTCTCAAAAATCATTTCTACTTCCAGTGACGGTGAAATTTAATGTGCTGCTGCTCATCTTCGCCACCCTGGGCGTCTTTTCGTCCGTGCTCGTGCTAATCGGATTAAAAGTGGTACGAATCAACAAGCGCGTCGTTCCGCTTTTCCTTTTCTGCCGTTTTTGTTTTTATTTTCCCATTTTCTTTTCACCGTCTGTACCTGCGTAGCAAAATTGTTTTTAATGGTGTTTTTCATTCGATTTCTCATTTCTAGAACAATCGTGGCCTTCTGTTGCCATGGATTGGGGTCATGATAGCGGATCTGCTGGTAGAGTGTGCACATTTTGTCTATCTGATCGCCATAGAAACGGTAAGCAATGGTGCCCTAATGTTATGGTTGAAAGGGAAGAGAGGAGATATAAGAATAGTTCCTGACCTTACTAATTGTCTACATCAACAAGTACATGTCCTTTGCTTGGAGTGATAAATTTGGACAAATGTCGAAATGCATCTGGAAAAGCTCGTCGATAAAACATCAAATTTCTGATTTCAATGTCATCCAATAAGTTAGGGGCCTTCACCAAATGACGTTCTGGTCATTAGTCTTTTGTTTCACGATTTTACCTTATCAGCAAAACGAAACTAATTTATTTATCCCAACATTTTACAGCTTAAATTTGAACCATTAACGGCGATGCTGTTTACCATCGATTTTTTCATCATGTGTCTTAATGTAAGTATTAAAAACAGTAAGCTTTCTAGAGTAATCGTTCCAGTAAAATGATCTAGCAAAAGGCCTTCTTATTTGAATTACTGCTTATAATATACTTGATTTTTCCTGTTTAAAAAAAATGCTACTATCAAATCATGCAAGGTTATTACTTTTCCTAGTTCGTTGTCTAAATAATTGAATTTGCAATGAACCAAATTTTGTGATGTTTATTCCAGTGGCCAACAGTTATTGTTTATGCTGGCAAAACTCACACACCCAAAAAATAGTTCCAAGAACTATCAATCAAGAGTACAGCAAACAAGTTGTTTGTTGTGGAACGATTGTTGACGAAATTCTTGGCCGTGATTGGTTTTACTTTTGCAATAAGTTTGAAAACAATGCGAGTTACCGATGCTCATGAATAGAAATTGATCTAAACAATTTTCCTCACTGCGAACTGCTTTGTTGTAGATTTGTTTTCAAATTGCATCAAGTACCAGGCGTCTCCATAAGTAAGAATATCCTTGGCTTTCTTTAAGCTTTTTATCTGAACTTAAAAAAAAATAAATAACACAGAAATAGTTCTCAATTATGTTTTGATTTATAAAAAAAATCTATAAATGGTATTTGAGCATTAGCGCAAAAAGTATATTTTTCACCAAAAGTAATAATGGAGACGCCTGGTAGTTCATGTATTACTGGGCAATATTGACATTGAGGTCGATGGTGATCTAAGGCAGTTTTTTTGTTTATCCATTTTTCCGATGAAGAGCTCTGAAATATTCAAACACACTGACGGCCAAAAATAGCTAGCACCAAAAGCATTAGATTTTATTCGAGCAAGAACATAGAATTTGATTTATGCAAATGGTCAACATTGTATTGCTTCGGTTGTTCTCCAAGCTCCTTTGGCTTGGTGAGCTCATGTCACTAAAAATGAAAACTGGAAATGTAAACAAAAGATACTCAATAAATTATATGCAATGATTTTTATGGTATACCTAACGCTGCTGTATGAGTTTATTTTTCTCTGTTTTACTGTTTACGATTGCCATTTAACAGAAGCTGGGTAAATTTTCAAAGATGAAGGCATCAAAGTCCCTTTAGTACAGGACATGAAGTACCAGGCGTCTCCATGAGTTAAAACTTCCTACGGCTTTTTAGGCTGTTTATCAGCTAACTTTAAAGTAGGTTATAAGGACCTACCACATATAGAAAAAAATGTCAAATAGACTATATCTGATGAATTGTTCCCAGCATGAACTGAATTTAAATACATTTCACTGCAAGTATATAAGGAGACGCCTGGTGGTTCATGAAAGTACGGGGAATATATGTGCATTGTATTCTTTAAAATTATACTTGAAAATCAAAACAAATTATTTTATAACAAATCTACAAACAATTTGGAAACAAACAAACAATAAAACAATCCTGAATTGTATGGTCAATTCTTTAAAAAAAATGCGAATAGTGTCATAACTGTACAAACTATCAGCAGCAGTTTACCAGTTGCAATTTATTGAGCGTTTCCGTTTACTGTCATCGCCACTAATTAGATCATCTTTGCTCCCACCAAAATGTTACTCCGCTTTCGGGTACAAATATGTTGGCCACATGATCCGTCTGTATCGGTAATGCTAACTTCTTTCCCACCACTGTGTCGCGTGCATCGATTGAATTGACTCGCTTCTCGATGCTACTGCCACAAGCCTTAAAACTCCCCTAACCGATTCAAAGGACCCCGGGACTCTAACATCTCGTTTATCGTACCGTTTTGCAGATTTACTGTTTGCTGTGCGTGATATCGCAGTACCAGGAATATAAAGCAGGGCGCGGACAGGCCGATGACGATTCGTACACTTGCGTAAGTATCACCTACAGCGTACCCGTCTTTATAATTGCGTTTTCTACTAAATCCCTTCCCCCCGGGTGCGGGATGGTTTCCCCTGCAGCAGCACGCAAGAAGATGGCACAAATCTTGTACGTTTGATATCGATACCGGTTCGCGACGCTACAAGACAGTTAATTACATTTCGCCCGATACGCACTATCCCCACGGGGCACTTCAATATTCCGTTTGACATCGATTTGACATCAGTTAACGGCGATGTGTTGGTTCTGCGAATCGTTTGCGGGATCAACTAAAGTTTATTTAAGCGAACTTGATTAAAGACGAAAACAAACAAACAACAGCGCTCGTTATTAAAGCACGCTGCTAGTACGACAGAAAAAATCAATAAAAATCCGCGCAATTGCTGTTTCTGCTTCACAGACGGTTTTTATTTACACCGTCTGCGTGTACTAAACCTTTCGGAAGGGTAGTGTTTGTCAAGATTAAATTATATTCAACACGTTTCAGCACACTCTCGTGTGTCGGGTTTGTTCACCTAACCCTTACCAACACACGCAGAGGACCACCGTTTCGTTATGGCCTTTTGCCAACTTCCGGTTCGGATTGCTGTATGCGGCCAACCAATAATTCATAACTTCCGCTGCTGCGCGGTGCTAGCAATCCCACCCGAACGAACGGAGTATTCAGCAGACCCATTAATCATACTGTGAACAAATAAATTCCGAGGTTTTCAGTACCGGCTGCCTGACCGACGGCTTTAATCTCTCCGGACGTGTAATGTGGCAGGAGCAGCAGGCACCCACATTTCTTTACCTCGAAAGGGAGGAATGATGGAAAAAACGGCAACTTGAAGCATCGAAGCTTTATATTCTTCGAACGCGAACTTTTTTTCACCCCCCGCCGCATAAATGATTTATCCCCATGGAAAATCCAAAATTGGCTTGATGAGGCTTTACGAGGCAGACCAACAACAACAACGACAACAAAAAACATTGCTCATTCTGCTTTCTTTCCTCTGTGCTTTTGTATTGGCTTAGGCCGATGTACAGTAGTGAGATTTTCCGCGCGATTATAATATCAAACGGACATGAAAGCGCTTTTTCGGTTGTACAAATTTGATTGACGGTGACAAATTAAACGTCAAACGATGAAATCTTTTTAGAATCCCCAACGCTCTCACATTAACTATTCTTGGAAATGTCTGAAAATGGGAAGCAATTCGATCATTATGGGAAGAGGATAAGCCGCTTATGAGTAGTCATATGGCTTCAATTTAATGGAGATTTGTAGCGAAAAGTTCTGCTCCTTCCCTTGCTGGAGTTTGAAATTTAATTTAATTTTTCACCTTTGATTTATTGCTATTTGAAGGAGATTAGTTTGATTTCACGAGATGTGCTGCCATCTTCGCATTGCTTCGAAATATGACTGCATTGTCTTGTAGGAGTTTAAAATCCAAGCCATGTCCTATGAAAGGATATGATGTCCTATGAAAGGAGAATGTTGGTATTGTCAATAGGAACATTGGGTGAATACAAATGTATGCACCGTATACAGTTCCTGCCTCTTTCATTCACCTGACTCTTCTTGAATTTTTATTTTTAATCCATAAAAAATGTCTGTAAACAGAGATGCAAGAATTATCAACACCAATAACATCCAACACCTCTACAGACTTTCTTAATTTGCCGTGCCTGAAGTCTACATAATGGAAGCTTGAATTACCCACACCCAAGTATTGTTTGCAGAATAATCAACCGAATGGAAAAAAAACTGCCCCTAAAACAACTTTTTTAATAGAAAATTATTCAACATTGTTCCCAAAGCACTTTTCCTAATTCCAAACTCTTCCACTGTCCGAGATTGGCCGCGATTAGCAGGGCTCGACGAATAATAATTTAATTCATTTTCACAAAGGTATCCAAGCGTGAAACTATGATTAGCATAAATATGTGATCCGCAGACGCCTACTTTCAGGTCGCACGACAACAGCGACCGCTCCAAACCAAACGGCAATCGGGGCTTGCGGTCGGCCATTTTAGCATTACAAAAGGCAACAAGATTCGAAATCTGTTGCGGTCCGTTTTTTTTTGCCCCGTGTTTCAATTCAATCCTTCCACATCGCTACAATCATCTCACCCTTTCATCTAACCGGGGTTTTTATTCGCTTTTCTCCATTCACTGGCCCACGATAAAATGCACCGACACACACACCTGAAGCCCACCAACATCCAGTACAGTCCGCCGGCGCCCACCTGTCTGCCGCAGGCCAAAACGACAACGCTCAGCCCGGTGATCTGTCCCCATTCCAACTGTACCCTCATCCCGGAGGAAACGCAGATCAACGGAACGTTCGTGGGAAGTATGCTAAAGCCCATCCCCCACGCAGGACGGTTCGGTCAAGTCTCCTAACGGCGGTGCGTCTGTTTGCTTCTGCTTTTTCTCCACAGGTGTAGCATCGTCCCCGCTAAGGCCATCGCCCACGGTACGTCCACCGAGGGGTTCGCTGCTGAAGAAGCACGTCAAGTTTTCGGCCAGCGATAAGCCGAAGGGCTGCTGTACCGGGATCATTCATCCGGCGAACATCATCAAAGACGGTACCAAACCGAACGGCCACATGATGGTATCGATTGAGGCGCTGCCCGGTAAGTGTTGAGCCGGGACGCAGTTACGGGCCGGTTTTGCGTTTGCGATTGTGGGCGATTTCGGCTGCGAACGCACGCTCCGTAACGAGAGATGATGAGTTTTTAATGGAAACCGCAACGAGTTGTTTCAAAATCGTTAATGCAATGCTAAATTTAGAGATCCGCTGGTAGGCTTGTGAGAAGAAGTGGTTTACTTTCGCCGTTTTTTTTATTTTTCGCTTCCAAATCCTTGTGCAAGTAATTCGATAATGTCGTTTTTCTTGGGTAAAATAAACTGTTGCCAGATTGATTATGCCCCGTGCAAAAGTTTGGTAAGCTAATTAAAGGTTGTTTTGTGTTAAAGACCTTTCCCTTCTTGGTATTGGCTGCTGGACGAAATCTTATAAATAGCCGATGTAAAGATCCGTTGTCCGGGCGCTTTTTAGTCGTTTTGCGATCATGGTGAGAATTGCTTTGAAGAAAGTTGTTTCAAAATTATGAGATAACTTACTCTTACAGAAGTTAAATTTTTCCAATGATCTCTTCAGCTAAAAGATCTAGTTCCCCCTAGTCTAAAGGTAACGATTTTGTATCGTATACCTCTAAGTTCTGTTGTGACCGATTGCTTTGACTCTTTATTCTAGACTGACTGCCGACCTTCCACTTACATCTTATAATGCACATTAAAATCTAACACACTAATACTAACATACTAACACACATTATTTACTACTTCCATATACTACAAGTTCCTTGAATTAAAGCTAGAAAGAACGAAAAATAGCTTGAGGACTTATTTTTTGTTGATCGCCAATCACAGAACGAATTTTATGCGATGAGGTTTTTTTGGAGCAAACACGGTAGTTCACATTTTAGGAAGATAAAATGTAAAATAGAAAGAGGATGTTGTTTGGAGCCGGACTTCACACGTCTGGATCTGGATTCATATCCCAACTAGACCGCCTCCTCGAACGAAGGGCTGACTACCTTGCTACGGATAACAATAAGTCACAGAAAGCCAGAAATGGCAGGCCGAGATCTTGCGAGGATGTAGTGCCAAGGAAAAAAAGCACTTCCGGTCGCACAGTGATAGTCCACTGCTCATACAGCAATCGCCTCAACTGAGGTCTCTTTAAACCAATGATCGGATGACTTCAGAAATTTCTTCACGGAGGCTCAGAGCCTTACCTTAAACTCTGGCCCCAAGGTACTGCTCCTACTGCCGTTTAAGATCGCACTTCTGTTTTAAGCGGAGAGAACCACACTCTCGTCCTTCTCCAGAAGAGCAAAGATAACAGCACGATCAGACGAGGATTAGCGAGCTTAACGATTTTTACCAGCATATCTTAAAATGAATGTTCCTGTTGAGTTTTGTTGCCCATAAAATTGGGGGTGCAGATGTCAGCTTAATAAAAAAAATCATTTCTCCAGGTCAGTCTGATATGTCTGATACGCCATTATCCTACCGCCAAGCGGTCTATCCACCAAACTATTGTTGTATCAAGCTTATTTTGAAGCTATAACAAATCTGCCTTCTGCGAGGACTACCTTTAATGGTTCGTTCGTATTATTAGGCCTATCCTTTGGCATAGAAATATGACTAATCCTTCCGATTCCTGTGGAATATAGATGTTAGGCCTCATGATACTGTAGTGATCGCGGCGCTATCTGTGGCCCAGGCACTGAAGCACTCGCCACTCATCGGTTAACCAAGTACCATTACTACTGCGAGAGAAGATCGATGTTAGATCGATAGTGCCGATCTAGTAGGAGAGAAAATCGGATGCGCCGCTCTAGAGAGGATGCGATCGGAGACGCCGATGTAATTGGGAGATTGGATGCGCCGCTCTAGCTTGGTGGAAGATTTGTCGCACGATAGGAGATTAGTTCGCAAACCTCAATAAATAGAGTATCATAACTATCTGCAAGTTAACAATCAACAACACACATCCGATTTCTAGTTTTTGGATAAATCCTAGAACTTTGAACCCTTCTCAAGTCGCTCAGCAGCTTCTCCAAAAAAAAAAAATTGGAGGATCTTTTTCGATCTTTTTGGGGCCATCGCGGAGGTAAATTTGCAAGCCAAGTTGTTCAAGAAAAAAAATAGATGGAGAACACTCTAGTATTATCTTCTTTGGCCCTTCTCTCTCGGGAGAAAGGTCTCCTGCTACAATTTCTAGCATCCCAAATTCTACTTTGAATGCCCAATTCTACACAGAAATTAAAATAATATACACCACAACATACAAACGCTCTCACATTCCACTGCCTCGTTGCGACTCGTTCCAGAGTACAGCGAGGATAAGCTTTCCTGGCACGAGCAGAAACTGACGAACGTGAACCAACTGTATCCAAGCGTGAAAAGCTCCACCATCCAAGACCAACATCAGCACCAGCCAGAACACTAACCATCCGGCGACGGGTAAAAATCCAACAAAAAAACAACACACTGTTTTGGAACACAGCAACCGAAAGACTTTTCGTGTCGTAATAATCAAAATGCCGGTTGCCTTTTAAAAAGGCAGCTCGTACGCCACCCGGGCCGCCGGTAGAATCAGGCGAAAACCGGAAAACAATCCTCAGAAATTGCAAAAACTGGTCAAGGGGCCTAACCTCGACTAGGTTCATGTGCACGTTCGATCGCTATAAAACTTCGTGACTGGAAAAAAGGCGGTGGGAGTGGGACAGTGGCGGTGAGGAACTGTTACGAGCTACTTCCGCTTTTGAAACGCCTAACATCTTCAAATCGTTATAGTTTCGATTTTGTGAGTGTGTGTGTTTTTGCCATGTTTTTGTGTCCAGTCGCTTTTCGGTGTAAATGGAGGTAGCAGCAGCTCATTTCCCTTAACATCAAAATGTCAATGACCGGACCAGTGTTGCGGCGCTGGTCAGCCAAAACGGCCGTGGATCATTAGGACAGGATGTCAGGAACCTTTACAAAACCGTGGAAAACAAAAATCAATGTCCACACAACATTCCAGCATTTGCTCTCCAGGGAGAAGGAGAGCAAATAAAAGAACCGGCTCACACACACACAAACGCAAGGGATGGGAAACAAAGGACGAAATGGTCTTAACAATTTTGCCCATTACCTTGAAACGGCCAAACGGCAAAAAGATCGACGACTGCCACGGCCACGGTTTGCGGTTTGTCAAGAATTTAATCACCATCTTCACAACGACAACAGTCCAAAAAAAAGGCTGCCTTTGCCATTTACAGAATGAAATGGATGAGCCCCTTTTTAGTGCGTTTTATTATGCGAAATGTTGTTGATGCTGCCCAACGCCGCCAAGAGACGCAGTAAATCGCCGTCGAGAGAGAAGCCCCCATCCAAGCTTGTCCAAAGACGATCTTGTTCTTCTTCCATCAATATTATTATCCGCACAAACGCTATCCAATAGGCGGGTGTTCACTGTCATCTCCAATTCAGCTAACAACCATCATTTGCGTACAATTTTATCAGGTAGCAAGGATCGGGAACGAAGAAGAGATTCGCCACACCACTTAATCAGTGGTGTATCCTCTCAGCACAACCACACCGTTCGTTAGTGAAATCAGCACTACGGGATGAATCAGCGAAAAATGGCGGCCTTTTTGTAAAACGCTCTTGTGTGTGTGTGTTCTTGTTCTCTGCTTTTGCCATCCACTCGTTGGCTTGCATAAACTGAACCCTCACCAAAGGCGCTTCATTATCGCAGACGGCGCGGCAGGTTTGTCACCCCTGCCGTGGCCAACACACCACGTAACAAAGGCGTTGTAATGAAATCTGCAAACTTCAGCCCCCCCCCCCCCCTCGCCCTTTCCACCCACTGTGCCATTTTGCCAACCGCGTTTGTTAAGCGCACCCCGTTTGTTTCTTACCGGGCGGTGAGCGCCTGAATGTATGCAAAAGGGAGCGCAAATTATTTCTCAAGTGGTTGCCCTTCACGACACTCACACACAGAAATGATCAGAGGTTTGAGTAGAGGTAGGAGGGGATACGGAGCCGGCATGGACATGGCCGAGAAATGCCGCTAGTCAGAATAAATGACACTTCCTTGGAAAGCGCCGCAGCTCCGGCCAAAGGGAGAAGCAGCAATTAATTAGTGCACGAAAGCTCGTTGATGGTTTGTTTTGTTTTTGTTCCCCCGCTCGAGACTGTTCTTCTCTCAGGTGGTGGGCTTCTCTCCGGTCGTTCTGCAACGCAATTCTATTTTGCATTGCCTCTTTTGGTTGAAAGGATCGAATTGCCCGGATGTGCTAGATGCTGCCTTGCGCCAGCACCTTGGAGACCACTCGATCGAGGTTAATTGTAATCGCGCAATCAGCAGCGTGAAGGTAAAAATTGCAATTATTTTATAATGAATCAATGCAGCCTTTGGTCGGGGTCGTGTATGCTCACCTCGCCGTTGGTGCAACAATCTTAGCATAATTGAAACGGCGTACTTAGCTTCGGAAATAGGCAACCACCCCGAAGAGCAACTGCTTATTTGTGATTGGAGCTTACATACAATTAGGATAATTGCTACAGTTGGCATACCGGTGAGCGTCGAAATAATCGGATAATTTTGTGATGCACTTTAATTACACACACATAGTTGAGTTAATTTTTCCCCCACACGTGTCTGAAGGGATCGTGAAAAAATAGGGAACCAAACAAAGCTGTAGCGGTAAAGGGATGAAACAGTATGATAAAGCACACCGGATTCGACGGGCGGTACGATTAGACGACACTAGACTTGTAGGGTGCTTTTATGATGGCAGCAATGGGAGCTAGAATTCACCTGCCAAACCAAAAATCATTGACGAATTGAGATTACAGGAATTCGAGCAAAAAGGAGCTGGTTGGAATGATGCGCGTTTGTTTGGGTTTTTTTTAGGAAAGGGCAGAAAGGAACGTTTATTACCGACGTGTGGAAATGCAGCTGAGAGCTGAGGCTAAAACTGTGTGATATTTAAGAGTATTTACATAGGAAACAATTGCATGTAAGGAAACGATAACAGCAAATCGAAGCAAGGGAGAAGGAGAAAATAGAGATAAAATCAAACAAAACAAAACAAGTGCGTGAAGAAATATATTTGTATCGTACCGAATCACAGATAGATATGGAATCGGTGTCTTAAAAATGGGGCTTTTACTTGGCTTTTGTTTCTATTAAATAGTCACTGTGGAAAGAAAAATTGAGCAAAAGGTAAGTCTTTCATCTGGTGTAATTGGTGTTGTGGACCTTATCAAGTTATTGAATATTTATCGACAGTTAAACAATTAAAAGGGTTCTGAACCTAGTGCTTCTGAGTAAAATGAAGGCGTGAGTTGAATAAATTGCCTACCACCAGGCGCACTGCTTTTTTCACTTGCTGATGAGTCGCAGAATAAATTTAAATACCTGAACACCTATTTTATTATTATAAATGTTTTTAAAATTGATTGATTTAGGTGGTGACTTTAGTACTATGGGGCAACGGTCCACACACAGAAATTAATAAAAAAAATTAGATCAATTTATCCCATTCACTTCAAAGCATAGCTTCAAAATGACGAGTACTATCGATGAAACTTGGTGCTCCTAAGCGGTTCGTTTCCCGATAAGCGTTTTCCAGGGACTAGTCGTACTACCGTTTCTGACTGCTGAACCCCTTTTTCGGGTCACATTCCGCTATTCAGAACGCACCACCATTCTGTTTCAGTGCAGGGTAGAATATTGCGATTTAGGAATTGAATCGTTGGATCGATCAAGATGCGATTCAAAATTCCGGAAGCGTGATCTCGAAGATATGATCTTTGTGGCAAAAGTTGTTTTATTTTAAAATTAAGATTTTTCCGTGCATTAATGAGGTTTCTTTAAGGGTGATTTTCACGACTAAACGAACCACGACCAATTTACATGAAAGTCAGTACACTGTATCTAGATAATGGTACGAAAAAATCGGTACACCTAGTTTGGTCGGCTAATCAAATTTTTACTGAAATTATGTTAGGTGGGTCACTTGCTCCCATGGCTCACTCTATCACAGATGCTCTACGCCGCCCAAGATGTATCCTTGGTTACTATTTTATCAAGCTTTCGTGAGTTTTTTAGTGCTCTGTTGGCTGCACAAGAACCAGCAAAAATAGGAGAAAGTAATATAGCTAAGCAAATGCCCTACTTTTGCAACATTGAAGCACACTTCAGGTGCAACTTCAGTGCAGAAATTCTTCAAACTCAAGGTACATTAGGTCATGAGACTAATGCTGAGTTATAGTACATCGACTCAAGTGACTCTTCACATAATAACAAGAATGTGCACTACTATGTCATTAAATCATAGTAGTTTATCGAATCGAATGCCATAGCAGATGCAGCGACCTTGCTAGTCATATCCAACCGTGTCGCCACCAACAACACATACTGAAACGAACTTGCTTTAGATACGACCACCGGACCAAAGCCGCAGAGAAGACTAGCAAGCCGGCTATGACAAAGAATCTGCTGACGATCGACTACCAATCGCTCTCCTCTGACGATGGTTTACCGACCGAAACATCGCCATTGTCAACTGATCGATTAAAGCCACCGAGACTCAACCGTTACCAAAGTGCTGCCGACGCATATACGAACGAGAAACACCACGAAGATCGACGAGGAAGGAGAAACGGGGAAGGGAATGTAGGGTAAGTAAATGTAGGTTAAAAGTTAAGCTTAAAAGACCAATTTTGGGTTAAGTTTGTCAGTTAAACTTCACGGAGTGCGGTCGTCTCTGTTATAGTGCATAAGAATTCTGAAAGAACCCTTTCACAGATATGACCAGTTAAGCAGTGATTGTTCAGATCAGGCACCAAATATCTAGAAAATAAAATCGGATCTTTGTAAAGATATCCGTTTGATTCTATCATATTCTTCTAGAAGAATGGAATAAGACAGGATGAAGCATTTTTATCACGTTCAGTAAAATCCTTCTCTCTGTGAGTAAGCTGGGAACGTACCACAACGTAAGCAGATTTCTGCATCCAGCTACAAATCAACAGAGTAGCACAGATCCTTAAACCATTCCACCTGGAGTTGAAGGAGGATCATGTTCCGACATAGCAGACACTCCAAAGAATTGTTTTTTGTATGCCACGTGCACCAAATAGTTGTCATCAAAACAAGTCATCTTATGTTTTAGTATACTATACCAAAAATGTAGCTCTATCAACAGCACATCCTTTGATTATACGCAATTCGGACTATTAACAATCATCACACTCAACGCAGCAACGATGCGAAGAACACGAGACCCGAAATTTGTCAGAGACTGCCCCTTATAGTATATTGTACCTGTAGCTGCATAGTAGGTCCAGCGTACGGGGAGGCAGTTTGGACGGGATTTAATCCCCGGTCCTGTCGTGTGAACACCAGACAACCCAAAAAAAAACACAACACACTCATCATAGAGAAGGACTGTCCTTCAAAGCTATGAGCTTCTTCTTCTTCCTCCTTGGCACTACAGCCTCGAGAGGTCTCGGGCCTGCCATATCCAGCTCTCCGTCACTTGATTTTACCCGTAGTAAAGTAGTCAGCCCTGCGTACAGAGAGGCGGTCTGGATAGGATTTGAGCTCCGGTCCTGCCGTGTGAAGACCGGTGCCGTTATCGCCTCGGCCGCTATAATCTTAATATTATATTTAAATATAGTTCATTACATACACTGTCCGGCCATCCTCATTTCAAACCGATACAAACAAACGTCCCCTATCAAGATTAATAAATAATTCACCTTGTTTTACAACTTTCTCGGTAGGTCATGGCATCGAAAATTGGTGTCTCTTTCTGTTTACTATTACTACGCTTCCTTCCTAAAACGGTTCCTCGTGCTTTGCTACCAAAAACCGAACCATCAATTCGGCTGCGAATGATATGATCATTACCGATGCTATCAAGAAAAATCGTTTCTCGCCCGCATCGGTGTGCGACGAGCTCCTAGGCCGTGTATCCTCACGAAGGATAATCAAAACGAACGTTGGCTGAAAGAAGGAAGCCAAGAAAAAAAACCCGAACCAGGCTATCGTGTAACAAATTTTGCCCCACCACCATTACCGCCCGCTAGTTCTGCCTTCCGAACCCCAGCTCAAAGCGTTGGCCTACAGAACCTATCGTCGAAATGTACGACGTCATACGTCCTGATATCTTGATTGAGGTTTTGCCACACTTTGTTAACGCCCACACCGGTCCCACTTCCACTCCTTTGCTACGGCACTAAAGACACGTTTTAGGGGACATATTTTTTAACGAACACGAACAACAAATGCCTCCCGCCCGTCACGGTTCGGTGAACCGAACGGAAGAGCCCTCCGTTTTTTACGTCCGATTTTCCGCAACATCGCGTGAATGACGCGTGCGAACCGTAACACAGGATGCTACGAGCGGGGTTGACCGGACAAACGGAGAGTGACACCGTGTAATGGTGACAATGAACTCGGCTCCGATGTTGAGGTGACCGTAGATGATGGGGAAAGATAGTGTGATGGAATGTTTTGCCCGGAAAATATGCACCGAAAATTGGCCCAAGACATTTTGCGGGGGATAGCACAAGAGAAAAGCGTTTGAATGCTATGGCTTTAGCGTTTCTTCACGTAAACAAACGAAGCGTTTGCCCCGTAAAGTATGCAACGCACGTGCCACGTGTTGGCGTCATGTTGCTAAGAGAACGCTCGCTGAAGCATCGATAAAATTGTCTTAACTTGCACTAATCAATCGTAATTTACTGGGTCATTTGTACTGTCCGGCGGTGGCTTATCTGGCTTAGTGCTAGATGTTTATTTGTTAATTTAATGTTTTTTTTATTATTAAAATTCACCGTACTACGCTAGGCCGCCTTGAAGACAGAACACACAAATAAGAAAACAGGATTCAGAGACGCCAAATCGGGTTCGGCGATCCTCATTGTCGAGTATCGACCTTGGCCGAAGCAACCTCGGTGGGACGTACATGCTGAGCATAGAGAGTAGCGTTGGGGAGTCAATCCGATTGTCGAAAGCTCCCGCTACAAATAGTCTCTGGGCGTTGCAGTTACGCTGGTTCAGTGTTTTGAAGCCCCAGAGGCGGGCATCGTAGTCCAACTGGATCCTCCAGAAAGTGAGTTTGCGCCGGATGGATGCAAAGCCAGGGGACGAGCAGCTATGAGCGATCATACAATGGAGGTTTACCCCAGCAGTGACCGAACCAAGGAGCAGAAGGGCAACTGGATGCATACCGGGTCCGTCAAGTCGCGAGCTAGTTGCTTTAATCAGTTAGTTAACGTTTACTAACTTATCAGGCGCTGCAACTGCTTGGTGGTCTTGGCCTGCTACAACAACCCTCGATACCGCTCGCGGTTTAGCGCCTTTATCTGCCAATCTATTATACCAGCGGCTCTGGCGGACTCATCAACGCCTTCACTCCATCTCAGTTTGGGCCTACCAAGCCTCCTCTGTTCGTGTGGACGGCCTAAAAGGGTGTTACGGGCTGGGTCGTTCGATACCCTGTCTAATGCGCTGAACGATGGTGAGATCTGAGCATTTTCCTCACGAACGCGGCTACGAGGGGTTTTGACAGAGTCCATGTCCATGCGCATTTCGTTCGTCGCGACAGGTGTGAATCCAACTTGTTGAAGAAAGTGATCAATGTTTTAAACCCGGACCAAATAACCTTCACTAACTCTACACAAATAGGAAATCAAACACCAAACAAACACCTAATCATTTGTGTGTAGAAAGCAAACCAGTAAGCAAACTACACAACTCAACCACAATTCCCCCAAGTAATGCACCAACGGGCGATTCTTATCTTGCCAACCTTTCACTAGAACATAAAATGTAGCATTATCGGATTTGTTGCTGTTGAAGTGGGCCGAGTGCAGTGGGACAATTCACGACAAATCAAAATGCGCTTCGATAACACACTTGTCCACCTTTCAAACGTGCCATCAAGCCATTATTAAGTCATCCCAGATTGAACGATGCAATCGGGGATGTTTTTTGCAAATATGTATGCACAAAAAAACGGTCCAAAATACTTAAAGGTGGATATGTTGGATTGATTATCGCCGTAATTGGAGGCGTAAACATTCGCTCAAGTAGGAAGCAGTTAGTTCCTCACATGCGACAGCCCGCTTTCGTTAGTCATTGGCTTTGTTTTTGCGTGGCGTTGTGTCCTCGCCCGCTTCATGGTACTTCAACGACCTAGCCACAATTGTACCACTTCCTGCCGGCAGTAAGCTTTAAACGACGAGGATTCACCGCAAAAACTAGCGATAAGATAGTTGTACAACCACCAATACGGTCAAGCGCAGTTAAGAGACGAACCAGGTGAACGGAATCGAGCGACGATTTTGGAAAATGTCCACCTCAAGCCAGTCATATCGTACACACCTGCCCAAGCAAGACCCTAGCAAATAATTACAGCGAACAAAGTAACACTAAGCAGGAAGGGAGAATGCGAACAATTTACAGTTTGTGTACTTTCTCCAAACAATGACACCGAAGAAATGGGCTCGCACGTTTGAAGGAGTGTGTTGGCCCCCGCCGGTTCGGTTTCGGTACATCCTCACTAATTAAGTGCAACCGCTTCGAAAACAATTATTGGTCTGTTTCAGCACGCGGCCCAAAGGCTTCTCCAAAACTCGTTCATACGCATGGAACGGAACGGTCAACACGGCACTTGAACTCCTCCCGTAGGAGGTACCTCCCGGTATAATGCACGAAATGTGCCTGCCTGGACGTCGTCTGAGAAGCGTAAGCACTTGAACGGCCAGTATCTCTCGATAACGAACCTTCTTCACAGCCAACCGGCGGTTGGATTTTGTCCGCTGGCTATAAAAATGATACATCGCCTTTCGAACACGTAACAGTTCGTTCGTAACAGTATCCCAGTTCCGACGTGGTCGCAGGATAGGGACAACAGACAAAGAAAAACCTCGGCCGCTAGATCAGTGCAAAATGGTGCGAAGGGTTAATCAAACAGAACTAAGCGTGTTGCTGCTGGCGGTATTACTACTCGCTGAAACAGGCATTGCCGGCGAAACGGCAGCTGTCGGAGCGCTTGCAGAAGGTGCGGAAAAGCGGAAAACGGTAACCCGTTTTTCCGGCGTGCTGTGGGGCATGTGTTTTGCACGGGAAGTCTGGCGCACGAGCTAACCACAAACTATACCATTCGTTTGTCTAGGGAAGAAGGTGGTGTGTTACGTGGGTACCTGGGCAGTCTATCGGCCCGGTAATGGACGGTTCGACATCGAGCACATCGACCCGTACCTGTGCACTCACCTGATGTACGGCTTTTTCGGCATCAACGAGGATGCAACGGTGCGCGTGATCGATCCGTACCTGGACCTGGAGGAAAATTGGGGCCGCGGCCATATCAAGCGATTTGTCGGGCTGAAGCACGTATCACCGACGTTAAAAACGCTGGCAGCGATCGGTGGCTGGAACGAGGGCTCCAGGAAGTTCTCGCAGATGGCGGCCAGTGCCGCGCTACGGAAGCGCTTCATATACGACTGTGTGGCGTTCTGCCAGCGGCACGGGTTCGATGGGATCGATCTGGACTGGGAGTATCCGGCACAGCGTGACGGTAATCCTGCAATCGATAGGGACAATCATGCACAGCTGGTGGAGGAAATGCGAGTGGTGTAAGTGTGTTAAGTGGTTGACTTGAAAGAAGGAGCTATACTAACGCTTCCCTTCTCCGGATATGTTTTGCAGCTTTGACCAGTATGGACTCCTGTTGACGGCGGCGGTAGCGTCGGTAGAGTTTTCCGCCGGTCTGTCGTACGATATCCCGCGTATTTCGAAGAGTTTCCATTTCCTGAACGTCATGGTGTACGATATGCACGGTGCATGGGAGAGCTACTGCGGTATCAATGCGCCGCTGTACCGTGGTTCGGCCGATAAAACGGAAACCGAGCAGCAACTTAACGTGAACGCTAGCATACACTACTGGCTGTCGCAGGGCGCCCCGGCTGAGAAGCTTGTGCTGGGCATTCCACTGTACGGACGAAGCTTTACGCTGGCCAATGCGGAGAATTCACAAATCGGTGCACTTGCTGTCGGTGGCGGAACAGCCGGGCCCTACACACGCCAGTCAGGCGTGATGGGATACAACGAGTTCTGCGAGAAGCTGCAGACAGAGTCGTGGGATCTTCGGTGGGACATACAGCAGCGAGTGCCGTACGCAGTGCGGGGCAATCAGTGGCTGGGGTATGATGATCTTCAGTCGATTCAGTTGAAGGTAGGACCTGGAATGATCTTCAAGGAAACGGCATTATTCAGGTTTACATTATTCCCCTTGTTTCGCTTGTAGGTAAGGTACCTGCTAGACTATGGGTTGGGTGGTGCAATGGTGTGGTCCCTCGAGACGGATGACTTCCGGGGTGTGTGTGGTGGGGGAAATTATCCGCTAATGAGAGAAATCCGTTCCCTGGTGGATGGCGGTGCGGGAAGTCCAACAACTCTACCACCACCTACGGTATCCTCTACGAGCACCTCCACTACTACCTCGACCAACCCGACGACCACCACCACCAGTAATCCGGGTAGTGGAAATCCAGGTACAACGACCAGTAATCCGGGAAGTGGAAATCCAGGTACAACGAGCCCACCTGCTAACGACCGGCCGTGCTCCGGAGGACAGGCAGGATTCGTACCACATCCGAATTATTGCAACAAGTACTACATGTGCCTGACCGGTGATATGTTCTTCGAATTTACGTGCCCTGCGGGAACCCTTTTCGATCCAAATCTGAACGTCTGCAACTGGGCCGACCAGGTAAAGTGTGCACACGAATGAACGAATGTGTAGGCTTAGCTTTTGACGGAATCCTATTATTTATAACGAATAAAATTAAATGAATAACCGAATTTAAGCTCCTCATTGTCAGTATGTAATTTTAAGAACGAAAGAAAACGTTTTTAAAATTCAAATGCCTTTTACCAACGGGAATAACTTCATGAAAGGATTTCGGAAAACTCCGCTTGAAGCAAAACCCTAACACAACCATGGCAGTATAAACGCGCCACACTCAAGCGCTCAACGTCAGAGGAGTTTTGACATGTTTACAAGCATCGGTGTGTGCGTATCTGGCCAGAACACAACACATCGCCTATCGTCGTCAGCTGTAAGAAGTGTGCAAGCGAAAACAATACGCCAGCATTGTGTGGCTGCATAAAGAACCTTCTGATGCGGGCTGCTAACAACGGCCACTTCATGTATCGCTGTTGATTGGCGTTTTACCGTTCGATTTGATATTGATTCGTAGCAAACGCACTTGTTAAGCAGCATTCTGCAGAATGTAGAATCGTGTCAAGTGATTGCGGACCGAACAATCCTTCGTGGCAAGTATTTCGAGCAAGAAGACAAAAAAAAAAGGTAAGGTATCGTCCGCATCAATAAGCGCGTCCGTGAGTCATCGTTGCTAGAATCGAAGAACTTCCTAGACTCCGATTGCTGCTGCTGCTGCGGTATAGAGCCCGCAGCGCTTATCTGCTCATTAGCAACTGGGCGCGTTTTTTGAGTTGTGCGTGTGATTGCGATTAAATGTTTGTTGTGCATTTTGTTGTTGTTTTTGTTTCACAGAAAATCAATCAGCCAACGTAGACAAGAAGCGAAACCCCCACACAGAGAGCACGGGCACACATACTTATCAAGACAGCAGCAGTAGAAGCAGCAGCAGGGGCATTACAAACCAAACAGGGGGAAGAGAACCGCTCTCTTTCTACTGCGATATACGGGTGAATGCAAAGGGCCCGCATACCGTCCACCGGGCGGCAGCTAAGGATGAGCTCGACCTACCCGAATGCACCGATCGGTGTGCGTGTGATAAGCTACCTGTCCGCCAACCTATGTCCCCGGCTGCAGATCAACCGTGTCCTGTGGTTCAAATGTTCCGTCCTTGGCCTTACCTATATCGCCTACACCTGCTACCACATGACGCGGAAACCGATCTCCGTCGTGAAGTCGGTACTGCACCGGAACTGTTCGACCGTCACGCTGCCGCCCGAATTTGTCACACCGGCGGGCGGCGGCAGCAATGATCCGACCGCACCGTCACCATTCCCAACCGACGGCACCTGGTGCGACTACGCCCCGTTCGACCAGCCCGACTTTAATTCGCTGCTCGGTGCGCTAGATTCGGCGTTCCTGTTCAGCTACGCGATCGCCATGTTCTTTGCCGGCTTTATTGCGGAGCGCGTATCGCTGCGCTACTTCCTGGCGCTGGGGATGGCTTTTTCGGGCGTGTTTTGCTACCTGTTCGGGCTGGCCAAAGTGTACGACATCCATGCGCTGTGGTACTTTATTGCGGTGCAGGCGCTGGCGGGCATGTTCCAAACGACCGGCTGGCCCGGTGTCGTCACGATCGTAGGCCGCTGGTTCGGCAAATCGAAGCGTGGCCTTATCTTTGGCATCTGGAACAGTCACACCTCGATCGGGAACGTGCTCGGTACGCTGATTGCGGCCCACTACGTCGAACGGGACTGGTCGATGTCGTTCGTGGTGCCCGGGTTTCTGATGGGCGTGTGCGGGTTCGTGATGTTTCTGTTTCTGGTCGAGCGGCCCGAAATTGTGGACTGCCAGGAGAAGGTGGCCGATTATGCGCACCAGCAGCGCGGTTCGTCGACCGGTTCGAGCTATCGGCGGATGGAAGATTCCGTGAGCGATGAGGAAGTTTCGGCCGTCAACACGGAACAGGTAGGTGGGACGGGACGGCGTGGAACCGGTCCACAACTCCCGGTTGTAAACTAACCGCGCGAAAAGCTAAGCCTTAGACTAATCCTTATTCGTGTTTCTTTTCTTTTTATTCTCTTTCGGCTTTTTTGCTCCATGCTATATGTTTTGCGTTTGAATTTGCATTTGTGTCGCGGGCAGGATAATGCTTCAACGCGAAGCTTACGTGACAGTTATTATTCTGTAAGTGCATGGTGTTTAGTAGTTGGGTAGTTGCTGATGAAGTTGGTAGTAGTTTCGCAGTTGTTTGTAACCGGTCAGGCATTTTAATTACAAAATTTGAGTTTTGCTCTGTATGTGGGTTAGAAAAGCAGAAGCAATTTTCATTATACAAACCCCAGTTTCTCATACTTTACCTTCAATTGGCAGGAAATCAACGAACGTACACCGATCATTGGAAGCATCAACCGAGCACCGCCGCATCAGGATGCGATCGGCTTCTTCGGTGCGCTGCGCATTCCGGGTGTGGTCGAGTTTTCGCTCAGTCTGTTCTTTTCCAAGCTCGTCAGCTACACATTCCTCTTCTGGCTACCGTTCTACATACAACACTCTAGTAAGTAGCATCCCTTCAAAACATCGTGCATCGATAGCTGAACTTTGAACTTGCCTTTTCAGCGTCGATGGGTGCTAAACTGTCGGCAGATGTATCGACCGTGTTCGATATCGGCGGTATTGTCGGTGCGATTGCGGCTGGCATGCTTTCCGACGCCAGCGCCATGCCTGCCACCACGTGCACCGGAATGCTGGCAATCGCAGCCCCACTGGTAAGCCGCGCGAGATTGCGCCGTGTTTTAAAAGCAGCCTCTTAAATTCCCCACCCTTTTCCTCCGCAGCTACTTATCTACCGGTGCTGGGGAAGTGTCTCGCTGTCGGTAAACATTCTGCTGCTGTTCATCGTTGGCGTTATGGTGAATGGGCCGTACGCGCTCATCACCACCTCGGTCAGTGCCGAGCTGGGCCAGCACAGTTCGCTGAACGGCAACTCGAAGGCGCTCGCCACCGTAACGGCCATTATCGATGGGACGGGATCGATCGGTGCCGCGATTGGGCCACTGCTGGCGGGCATGGTGTCCGGGTGGAGCAACGTGTTTTACATGCTGGTGATATCGGACGTACTGGCGCTGGCAATGTTGCTGCGAATCAGCAGCAAGGAGTGCTCGCGGCGCAACATCAACCGGCGATACAACGTACGCATCGAGTGATAATAAAGAATAGGCAAGCAAGGAACGGAGAACGAGGCGCACAAACTCTTCAAAAAGTGGTACGTTTTACGTGTGTACAATATTATTATGCCAGCTCTCGTTTAGGGTCTCGTATGTAGAGGCGTGAGGAGGCAGAGAGTCGGAGAGACGGATGGGTAGTGTATATCTTTTATCATTAACCCGCCTTAGTAAGTAAGGCTACTTAGTGTACGTTTAATCGGAAATAAAGCTCTTTACCGGTGGTCTCATCTTTAAAAAAATGCTTTAACACACCGATCGATCTTATCACTGATTCACTGACTTGATTGGAAAGACCGATTTCGTTGCTAAAAAAAGGGGGCGGCGAAATGGCAGCCATGACTTGGTTGGACATGGTTTAGCGTACCTCTTGACGAAGATTACTAGCACAGTCCGTTGATTCACAAGGATAAACAGGTGCTTCCTTGAGGCACTTTCCCCCCCTTTTGAGGCCTGAATGAAGCTCACTTTGGCTATGGAGTCAAGGAAGAGGATTAAGTACACTTAGACACTCACGTTTCGGGCGCTACAACCACCCCTTCACAGTCCTAGCTTGTGGCAAAAGTTATCAATATCGATCACGGTGGAGCGCTGGCTATCCACAAATCCAAGGACTCTATTTTGGGAGCCATCACCAAAGGCACCTCAAATTTGGGGATATCGGGAACATGTTCAGCACATAAACAGTATCGTGGAGGATATGCGAAGCTTTGAAGGAAGAACCCTAAGATTAGCCTAACTTTTTGAAGTTAAACCTATCGAATCCTCGGCCCATTGTTCCCGTTGTAGCCGATGTTGATGCTGGTGTGATAGGAATAACTATTCAGTAACTTGGAATAAATCAGAACGAGAGAGCTAGAATAGTGAGTTAAGCCTCATACTAGCTCTCTAAGAGTTAAATCTCGAGGAGTGATTCATCTTGAAATCATCTTTCCGTTGTGTGCTAATTTGTCAAAGTGATATTTCACTCACGAGTAAGTAAAATAGAGTGAACTGAGTTAAAACGTAGTGAGCGAGTTAAATCGTAGTGAGTTAAATCGTAGTGAGTGAGTTAAAACGTATTGAGTAGTGATGTGCAAACTGAGTCAGAATGAGTGAATGACTTAAATTTTAGCAATGAATGAGATGATTTAAATCACCACGAAGAGTTATTTCAACTCACCTATGATTTAACTCTCCGTGCCGACTAGCCACTCACTCATTGCGTTTTAACTCACGCACCTCGTTTTTACTCACTAGAGAGTTAAATATCGTATTGGCATATCGTGAGTTCATTCCGATGCTCATTAACATTCGTTTTGCTTCATTAACATTTTGCGATACATTAACAAAGTTTTGCCAAAAGATCGCTTCGATATCATATAATAACTGACGAGCAGTATAGTTGACAATTTTAGTGCGACCGTACACACAAACAAAAGATCTACATAGTCCCTCTTAAAATATTTTTTTTTATGAACAATCTATCCTTACGGCTCGTTACCGTATTGTATTTTCTTAAATCATCGTGTGAGCGTGACCAATGCGATATGCCAATACGATATTTAACTCTCTAGTGAGTTAAATCGAGGTGAGTGAGTTAAAACGAGGTAAGTGAATTAAAACGAGGTGTGTGAGTGATTAGTCGGCACGGAGAGTTAAATCATTATTCAAGAATAAACTCTTGAAGAGTGAGTAACTGATAACTAGTAGGCTGAGTAACTGAAGATGTAACTCAGTATTATAACTCATTCACTATGATTTAATTCACGCTACTGAGTGGTTATTCCCATCACTAGTATTGAGTGAGTAAGAACGTTGAGAGAGAGGCTTGATCCGGATGACAGAGGTTGAGTGGCTAGTCGGCACGGAGAATTAAATCACAAGCGATTTGAAGTAACTCTTCGTGATGATTTAAATCATCTAATGCATTGCAAAGCTTTAGAGTCACTCACTCATTCTGACTCAATTTGCACATCACTAGTTGATCAAGTCCATAGCACCAGAAAAAGATTTGAAAGAACAAGGACGTTTGGAGGTCCAACCTGAAAGAGAACCGGTTGTCATCCGTCTTCTGACAGCTACTGGCGTTCCTCCCTCCCACAAAATGCTACTTTTTCTATATCTTTTTATTCATTATTACGTTAAAATCACAGCAGTCTTTTAATGATAAACTTGTTCAACTGTTTGTTTGTATGTGGTTTGATTTGTGGGTGTAGTTGTTTTCCTTTTGTTGCAGGTGTGTTGTGGTTACTTTCTACAACTAATGCTTTCTCCCTTACACTTCGCCTGCCTGCCTTGTCTGGTTGCGTGTGGCGCGGGGTTACGGTTTGCGCAAAGTATTGAGAAATCCGATTTAGTAGTTAGCTGTTGTATGCAGTAGTAGTTGTGGGCCGACTTTTCTGTAGCGAGTTGCTAGCGAGTTTGCAGATAAAGTCCGTCCGTCCGTCGTTATTAGTTTAGTTTTTAAATTTCTTGCTTTCGCTTTCTGCTCTACGGTTTCCGGGCGCTGGTTGGTTGGTTGGTTGGTGTATTTCTGTGTGGTTTTTGCTCTCGGTTTTGCTTTTGCTTCCTTTACTTACTAATTTAACCATAATCCATCATTTATGGGTGGCTGTCTTTTTTTCTTGCTTTCAGTTGGTAGTCAAATAGTAAACGCAGTACAGAGTTCAATATGGAAATACTAGCCACTATCGAGCTATTTTAGTATGCATTTTGTATAATATATGTAGGCTAAACCTAATCACTTACATGCGAATGTTTTTGTTTTCTCCTCCAGTGCAGCCTCCTCCTGCAGCCAAACGGTTTTGCTTTCCATTCGCTTGCCCTTGTCCACAACTGCGCACGGAACATATCTGGGAAGTGTTTCCCCTCCATCATCATCAACATCTATTTGCACTTTATCCTTTGCCTTTTGCTTTTTGATCCTCCCCGTAACGCAACTCAGCCAACGACATTGGACGACATCTAAATCGACGCTGCCGGGCTGATACGGATTTGTTTTGTTAGCTATTCTACACTACCCTATCGAAAGTTTTACGGGGGGAGGGGGGTTTACAGACAGACAGACGGTTTTTGCTTACGTGTATTGGTTCATGTTGTAATGCTTAATCTTGTTTTAGTAAGTGTTTTACTTTTAGTGTTGATTTGTGCTGATGCGTTGTTGCTCGCTACGACTTACCACAGCTTAGTATAGGGTAATAGAGGTGTGGCTGGCTGGAAAAGCTTTTCAGCATCAGCCAGGGGCACACTAGTGTAGTTCCTCACAACACGACTACACCCCCTCCTCCCCCCCCCCCCCCCATCAATAAATATATAAATCTCTTCTTAATGCTTTACAATGTTGCCCCACAAACACCGATTCTCCGATTGCTCTGAGTGTGGTTTGATGATGTCTGGTTTTGTAGTGGATTCCTATACATACAAAGTGGCCAAGTATCAACCTTGAAACGGTCTATGACAAGGATTTGGTGGTCGAAGAAAATCTAGAGCTCAACGCGCAAGAGCATATGTCTCGTACTCTACCCGGAGCCCAAGGCGAAGTAAGCGCAGGAACTGATGTGACAAATGGGGGATAAGTACTAATCTTCCTCATGCTGAAAGCTCCTGCCACCGAGGATCCAAAGATCACAATAGCAACTACATTGATTGCGATTATAGGAAAACTTCTTCGTAGTCAGACCCCGTTCCATAGGATCAGTTAAGCAGGACCCGTTGATCCTCTGGCAAGCCAAGATGGCGTCGATGACGCTTGCGCCGGAAACGATCTGTTCATGAAATCTTGAATAAAATGAGGGCTCTGAGCGCGCTCTTCGATTTCAAAGAAGTAGCTCTTCGCACTCTTCGGCCTCTTCGCCCTCAGTGAGTGCTGGGCTCCCCTGACACAAGTTAGTGTGCTGTTGCCCTCTCCGCTTTAAAGAAGAGTTACTTGATCCAATTCGGCCAACCGTCGATACAGAACTGGTAATTCCGAAAGGACTCGAAAATGGAAAGCTGATACCCTTAGTAGCTGGGTCCGATTGATCGAAGGAGGTTTGAAGTCGTCTTTGTTCGACAAGTGAATAAGGGTCGCCTTCAGCTATAAAAAAAAGTTCAGATAATCTTTGATAGAGCTGAGCTTCCATAGGCCGTTACCCGACTCGTAGACCAATTGCCATTCTTCATTGCAGTTGATGAGGATTCGCAGTTACCCAAGGTATTCGACTCTCACATTTCAGAAAGTGGTACGAAATATGCTCGAAGGTATGGATATTCGAAAAGAAGAAACCCTCATGAGAGGAGAGGATTCTAAACCCGATTTTGAGAGATTGCTCAGACATAGATCGTTTCATTCGGCTTACGTCAATAGCGCCACGCTGAAGGGGTCAGGGTTGAAATCGTCGTACAAGCTTGGTTATTAGTGACAGAGAAGACGTCTCGTTTAAAAGTAGTATCAAACACACTTCCGCTGCTCTACTAGTAGGCAGCAGTGACGCCAAATATTCTAATGTTCCTGATGATTTCGCTTCTACATTTAAGGATATCCGGTTCATGTCATTTGGCCCATGAGCCTAAGAAGGATCACCTGGTCCGGGGGAGGGGGACTGACGATTTTACGCAAAAGCCACTTAAATAAGGAATGTCCGTTTGCTTTTGTCCTCCGTCTCTGTCTCTTAACATCTTCTCTTTCGATTGCATTTTAAATTACTATCCTTTAACGCCTTGATCCTTCAGTTTGCATCATCACTCAATCAACACCACCACTACACCACGAGCATCATTGTAACACGCACACGCACACACAAACATTTGGAATGTATTCGCTTGTAGAAATTGCACATATTGGTTCAGTTTGTGATCCAGGACACATCACATCACACGGTTATCAGAATGGATTTGTTTCCCCTTTTTTTTCTCCCTCTCTCTCTCTCGCTACTTGTTCTCCCTCTCTCTGTCGCGCACGCACACGCACACACCGACTGCATTTACAACAGCACCGGTGTATCCGTTCTTCTTCGAATGTATAGTTAGTGCTTCGCTTCGCGCCCCTTTAGTCTTGCCCTAAGTTATCTAAGCCCTAAACTTTACGGCGAACAACGTACAACGAACAACGAAAATAGAAAACGATCGACGAGCGGTAAGGCTCGTCTTGAGACGCAAACACGCACACTTGTTCGACAGCTTACAGAAGAACCGATCATACACGACACGACATAGTATAAGTAGTAGTAGGACACTTGCACCTTTCTTTTGCTATAATGGAACGTCTCTGTATCAACGAATGCAGCACAACCGTTGCGGCTGTCTCGTTTGAACACAACATATTAGATAGCTGAGCATCGATCAAACCTCAACCGATAGAGTAAAGAGTCTTCGAGAGTAGCGAACGGCTGCAACTGAGTGGTTGTCTACGCCAGTCTACTCGCAAGAAGGTTTGCTGCTGCTGAGGGTGAAAGTCATAACTAAATTTGCCTAACCTGTCCCTTCCCTTACTAAGCCCGTGTGTGGTTCAACCAATTTCTAATGAGTTTTGTTTTGTGTGTTTAAACAAATCAACAACACGGTCACATCGGTTTTGCTGAAACGGCTACCCCAAAATATTGCTAGCGACACTCATGAGAAGGGAGCAACACACCGTCGTCGTCCACCAGCACACACGCTTGCTGCCCCGGTCATCGGTACGTACCGATACGCTGCTACCACGTTGCTTAACCATTAACAATACTATACACGTACGAGCAAGGATACAATCTAGCTACTGAACTATTTGCGGGGAATGCGGGCGAACGGGCAAAGAAAGGCGAACGGCGATCCTCGTCAACCCGCGGCGGCAAAATTAAGGCATACCTATTAGTGCTGCTGGTCTCGGGCTCGTCCCGGCCCATTAGGCAGCAATAAAATTGGTCTGAAATCGGGTTTAAAATGATAAGCCTAATAAATTAACGAACCAAATACTACTCCTGCACGGTGGCCTCGGCTGGCGCGTCTTAACCATTAGTCTTGTTTCCACAAGAGAACAATTGAACTAATCGTAACCCGGTGAGATTAAAACATTGTTACAATCAATCCGCAACATGTTTGGCGGAAGTGTGTGTGTGTGTGTGTGCTGCTGCTAAACGCATGTTGCGTTTTCCGGATAATTCGTACTAAAGATTGCATTTAACAGAAGAAAGTAGAAAAAAAAATCACTAAAAATCCATTAACTTAAACACTCGATTCCGTCTCTACACCGTCAGGGAGGTGATAAGCTGCTGGCAGAGCTTCCCATACTCGTACTGATCGCCCGAGATCCGCCGCAGCTTAATGCCCTTGCTAGTATTGCTGTCCTTGCTGTTGCGGCCCTCGTACACCTGCAGCTCGATCTGCAGCCCGCCAGAAAACTCCAGACTAAGGTTCGAGCGCGCATCCGCACCGGAACCGTTCCGACTGGATGGACCGCTTGCGCCATCACCGCCGTTACCCGTCAGCTGATGCGATCTTCCCCCAGCCTCATCGCCCGCAATGCCCGTCCCAGCCGCTCTGCTACTATTCGGATCTGCACCGACCATTTTGCTGGCCCCGTATCCACTCCCGCCCGCCACACCGTACACGCAACCCTTCGGTGGCATCGTGGAGTCTAGCGTGCGCTTCACCATCTCCAGTATGCGCACCGAATCGAGCGACGAACATTCCTGCGGCAGCGGCAACTCGTAACACTCGTCCGAGCTGTGCTTCGAGCTGTCGCACAGCGAATCCGGACTCAGGCGCGCACCGTCCTGCTCCGAGTTCGAGTCCGCACTCTTGAACCCCGAACTGGCGGCCGACGGTTCCTGGCTGGGCGAAAGGTTCGAGTGGTTCGAATCGTTGCTCAGGCTGTCATCGCTAAAGCCGAGCGATTTGTCACTGCCCCGCCGCACGTACGATTCGCTCATGTCGGACGCATCGAGCTTGGCCGAGGTGGTTGTCGCTGTGGAGTTGTTCTCCGTGTCCAGGCTTGCCTTCCGCCCGACACCGCGCGTTATCGAAGGCATATCGCTCGCTGGTTCCGTGATGAGCAGCCCCGAAAAGCCGAGCCCGCTCGTCGTCGCACTGCTGCCCGTCTGGCAGTTGAGCGAATCGTCACTGTCGCCGTGGCTGGAGTCGGACAGCGCCACCAGCGTGATCTCGCTGCCCTGCACATCGGTCAGACAGATCTGTGGGTGCGTGTGCTGGAAGCTAAGATCTTCCGGCGATGCATTTGCCGAATGGCTCTTGAACGGTGCCGACCCCGACGCGCCCGTCGAATGTTCCTCCTGTATGATGCAAAGATTGTTCGGCGATGTCGGTGGCGTGGCGGAGATACGCATCGTTTGCGGCGGTGGCGGTGGCAACAGCCCGTAGTTCTTCGGATCGAAATAGTTAACCGGGGTGGTGGCGCCGGAGTAGCAGCCCGCCACTATCCGGCCGGAAAAATCAATCTCCACACTGTTCACGATGTCCATGCTTAGATCGAGCGGTTCGTTACAGGCGACGGACGGGAAGGATGATGCAGCGGCGGACGATGTGCCACGGGTAATGGAACCACCCGCCATCGTGATACTGCCCGCACCACCACCACCACCACCACCCGTGTTCAATGTGCTGAGGCCACGCGTAATCTGATGCATCGGTGATGCAGCTCCACCACTCGCCGATCCAGTCCCGCTGGCGCTGCCCATGTTCCCGCTGCATCCACTGACGATCGAGGCCGGTGGTCCGGGCAGGATCGGTGAGGAGCAGCCGCTGGCATAGTAAACGGGCGACGGGCATCCACTGTTGCTATTGCTACCCGCGTACTCCAAACCGGACAGATGGCACATTCCCGTACTGGAGGCAGCATTCACCGGTGACATTCCGGCTATCAGATTCGGAAACCCGTACGGATTATTGCCAAACGCTCCGAACGTGGGCCCTGCACCTCCTCCTCCCGCGCCTACGTAACTCGGCTGCATACCTCCCATCGGGAAGCCCGTAGGCCGTCCGGCCATGGGATAGCCAGATCCAGCCAGACCACCACCACCACCATGCCGTAGCGTCGCATTCAGCGGTGAAACACTCTGGCTGTGCTGTAACTGCAACAGATTCAGGCCTGCATCCAGCGTTCCACCCATCATACCCGCACCACCACCAACACCACCGGTCAACACCGTCCCAACAGTTCCGCCCCGCACCAGCCCCAGCTGGTGACCGACCTCGTACGGCATTGTGCGTGTGTTCAGGATGCTGTTGGCCGCCTCGATCGGCAGCCGGTTCTCCTGCACCAACTTCTCCAGCCCCGGCACAAGGGAAAGCATCACATCGTTCGGTACGGTTATGTCCGGGTAGGTTGTGCGATCGTCCTGCACGAACGCTTTGCAGTGCATCGGTGAACCGGGCAGGCTTACGGAATTGTCCGCCAGTGGAGGACTGGGCGTGATGAGAAGATTGTTGCGCTGCTGCTGCGAGGCTGCTATCGCGGCGGCGTGCAAACCTTTCTGCAGCTGTTGACACTCCTGGAACGGGCCCTGGAACTGGGACGTTATGCGGGAACCTTCGGACGCACGGCGTACCGGACTGTAGCGGCCTGGTAAATGAGAGACAAGCAATCGCGGCGATTAAGGTTCGCTTGAACAGCTATGACGAAGGTGGGGAAATGATATATGTGCTAAGCGAAACTATGTTTGGATGAGCTTTCTAGCGTGTGCGTTAACCAAATAGACTGACTTTAGAGCTAATGCAATATGAATTCATAACCGTTCGGAGTAATTTCTGAGCTGATTGTTATGGAGGAACTCCAACGAGAAAACCCCGATGATGCAAGGATTTGATACTTTTAGTCTTCATAAGAGCTCACCCTATAGATCACGAGGAGCGATCAGAGGGAGTCATCAGCCGGTTAGAGATAGGTGTTTTATTAGAGACTACCAACTCTTCCAATGCTCCTCTATAAAAGCAAATACTAATTCGAAACCATAGATATGGGAATAAACTTAGAGACAGATTGCCACTCCTTTCATGGGACGGCTAGAGCGCCGGTTAAGCTGGTAAATAAGGTCCTGATTTCTCTCTAAAATTAGACTATTTGGTTTAACGCACACGTTACTACAGAACTAGTACACAAGCATGAGATAAAGCGTGCAAGACACATAACACCTTACTCTACCGGTAGCCAACGAAACAATAAATCTTAAAACACTAAATAGCGCCTACTGTTACGATCTAATGAGGTTCGAAGAAGGAAGGAATAACGCAGCTTAATGAATGTGTTAATGTGATGGCTACGGTTTGCTGTCCCGTTCGGTCCGGCATGTTCGAAATGGTCGGGTTAATCGGCGACTGTTTCGGGTTCCATTCTTCCACGTGTGATAAAGCGGTTCCGTTTTGCCAACCGTCCGATCGTCAGCCGCCGCATCGGCGGCCGCTACTACTTACCAATTTCCTGTACCGTCGGAAGCTTACATGTGCGGGTGGCGTACCGTCTGTTACAGATCTGCGACTGTACCACCGTTTGCTGCGGTGGCTGCTGTTGCAGCTGCTGATGGGCCGGCGGTGGCGTCGGAACCGGCTGACCGGCCGGACCCAACACACCTGCTGCCAGGCTCGAATGGCAATGTGCCGCAGGATGCTGCTGGAAGGTGGGCGGTGCCTGTATCGACGCTGGCGACAGTACCGACGGTCCGGCTGGTTCGTGCTTCGAGACGGACGGTGCGGACGGACCGCTACCGTTGGGTCCGGCACCCGGCGACGGGGCCGGCGCAGACGACAACAGCGAAGGTGGCAAATAGTCTCGGTTCATGCGCGCTTCCACCTCCCGTATCAGGTCCGGGCTTATCACTGTGTCACACCATTGTAGCCAAGGTGTGTGTGTGTGTGTGTGTGTGCGTTTGTATCATATTTGTGTGTTTGTGGTTCGCGAATTTGTTTGTAGAGAGATTTTCGGTGTGGTTTTTTTCCGTTGTTGTCGTACAGCGCACAAATATTGATGCACATGTTTTGCGTTTCACAGCCATAAAAACAAATCGTATTTACACGCGGGAAAAAATAAAAAAATAAAAACAAAGGGAAGAAAAGAAAAAGGGAGGAAAAAAAGGCAATGGCGAAAAATAAAATTGGTTTTAAAAATCAAACAAACGACTCAAAAGAAAATTAACCAAGAGGAAGGAAAGGGAAAAGGGTTCCACTAAACTAGAGCTCACACTTAATTAATACAACGAAAAACAAACAAACAAACAAACGGAATGATGTAAAAGGAAGTAAGAGGGTTCAAGTTTGAAACAGTTCAGCTCAGTACAATAATTTGAAAAACAAATCGTGCGTGCACAACAGTTACAGAATAAGAGTACCTTACTTTTCTGAGCTAGAGCGCAATAGTTTAGCGACATGCAAACAAAAAAGAGAGGGCACAGTAGAAAGAATCTAAAACTCAAACACATCGATCCCAAAGTGTGTACCCACAGCTAGCGAACACGTGATCCCAAATCTTGCTGGCGGGACTGCCTCGCGATTCCTCCCCCCACCCCAACCCAAACTTACCGGGCGGACGTTCCATGACGGTCAGCAGACCGGTACGTCGAGTTCGGCCTCCTCCTCCTCCACCACCACCACCACCAGCCGCCGTTCCGCTAACACCGCCACCGGACGAGGGTGCGGGAGAGTGGGCCTGCGGTGGTTCCATCGGTGACGCATTGCCGGCGGATAGATCATCGGTGCAACCGACGGTATGGCGCTTGGTGCAACCGCGCCCATGCATGTATCTACAGGAAAAAGCAAACAAGAAACCGAACGTTGTAAAGCTATCGGGCGCGACAATCGAACAGCAGAGCAGCACGGGTTGCATAATTTCCCGATTCTAGCAGGCGGCTCCCTCATTACTATACCATCTCCGGGGCTTCATCTTTGCCTATTCGCAACGAGCATCATTTACATCCGAAAAGGGCGTCCGCTGCGGTTTGTTTCGCGGAAATGGAATTCATTTTCGACACCACGCCACGCTTGTGTGACTGCTCCTCGCTTTCTCGATCCCTCTTGGCGGGTGCATGCATAACGCGAAGGATTACCGCCGTGCAGAGGCACGTACGTGCTTGTACTGGCGTTCTGATTATGCGGCCCGCTTCTGGCCACGCTACACCCGACTTCATTTAAGCAAATCCAGTTAAAACATGCCGTTACAAGCAGACCATCGCCATCGATCAAACTTACATCATTTGCTCGGACGCGTTAAGGATTTTAATCCATCTTGTCTTGTTAGCTTTACGGTCGTTTTGTCGTTTTTTTTCGAGTGCGAGAGAGATAAGTGAAACCATTGCTTTTATCACAATGTGCGTACATCTGCTGTTTCTAAAGTCAAAACTAATCCAAATAAAAAACACACACACACACGCACGAGTCTGATTGTTACGCACATATTGTAGGGAAAAATCGAAAACGTCCGAACGGGTAAAGGCATGGAAGAAAGCAAACAAACAAGCCGGGCAGCGGACGTTACACGTCACGAGCGGTCTCGTACGGTCTTCCGGATAGGAAGCTCCATCTAAACAAAGTGTGTCCGCCTCGTACAGCATCGTGTGTGTGTGTGTGTTTGGTTTGATTTTAAACGTACGCCCTCCGGCGAAGTGCGTACCGTTCCATTCAAGGGCACGCAACACAGTATCAACAGCTAGATTTTGAAACCGAAAATGAAAAAAAATGTATCCATCGCCGAAGCGCCGGTTTCGAGAAGGAACGAACGAACGAACCCCCAAAAATACAAATAAAACCATTCTGTACAACCTCTGCTGACGCATTTTTGATAAGCGATCATCATTCGGTTGGCAAAAAGAGAAAATGGGGTCTCTTTTTTTCCATCTGAACACTGACGGATCATGGGGTCGAAATTCTTTGCTTCTGTGTCACACGGTGGTTGCGCTACTGTACCTCTGTATTTCATCGTTCGAATCATCAGTTCCCTCACTGTTGGGCGTCTGTAGCATCACGTGGTCCATGATCATGGCGGAACTGTTTACACCACCACCGAGCGGTCCAAGGGAGGCAGGAACCGACCCGTCCACGGCTTGCTGTGTTTGCGATTGCTGCGACTGCTGTTGATGGGACGACTGCTGCGACTGCTGCTGCTGCTGCTGCTGGTGTGGATGATGTTGATCGTGGAAGTTAGTAGAGGACGAAGGATAGTAGATTTGCAGATTTGCTCCTCCATCTGATGCCCGGCGTCCAAAGGAGCTTGCTGAAAGAAGGAGGAAGGCAGGGTGATGATGATATTATCAGCCCCACCGGGTGGTGCCCATCCGCACAACTTATACTCACTTGCACCCATCACAGTCGGCGGCTTCAGCAGATGCTGATCCTTGATGGTTAGATTGTGTACCGGTTGGTTCTGCAGCGATGGAATGTTGATCGGTACTTTCGGTGTCGGCGGAACCGTGGGTTCGTGTCCGGCGCCACCGATCTTGAAGCTGATCGGCACGACGTTCGGGTTCACCAGCACCTGCTCGTGTGCCACATCGCCCGGCCCGACCGTGTGCCGCCGCGTATTGCCACCCGCACCGTTCGCACAGCTCGGCGGGAACAGATAATGGTCGCCGGTGGCTGTCGTCGCTTCCGACGATTTGGCCGTGCCGGGCGAGCAGGCGGTTGGTGTGGTGGCCGTCGATGCGCCCGTCTCCAGATCGTACTTCTCCAGCTCCTCCGTTCCGGCCAAACCGGATGATATGTTCAGTATGGTTGAGCCGACGCTCGTCAGCGGGCTTAACCGTTCGAGCGAATCGTTCTTGATGACCTCGGTCCGATCGACCACGCCGGTCGTAATACTGGTCTTGCGGGAGCGCGAGTACGCCAGGCTGGCGTGATGCTGCAGCCGGCCCTTCTCCTTCCGCTTCTGCCGCAGCTTGTCCACCAGCAGGTTGTAGATGGCGTAGATATGGTCGAACCGGCTTTCGTGCACCGACTGCGCAATCATGTCCGCGGTTAGTCCGGGCAGCTGCAGCATATGCGTCATCACGACCGTGTCCAAATTTTCCGACTCACGTGGCGCTACCTGCCCTATGACCGTGCCGCCTCCCACACCCATCATCCCACAGTCACCCGCTTCCAGCATCGGAATGGAATTGTACTGCTCGAGCCACCGGTGGTGAGCAATCTGCTTTAGCGTGTACCGCCGTTCCGGTTCCACCACCAGCATGTGGCGTATCAGCTGCTCACATTCCTGCGACATGAAGAACGGTATGCGAAACTTGCCCGCCACCACCACACTGCGCAGATCGTGCAGGGTCGAGCCATCGAACGGGAGGGCACCGCACACGAGCACGTACAGCACCACGCCCAAGCTCCAGATGTCCGACTTCGGCCCATCGTACTCGACGCCCTGGAACACTTCGGGCGCCGCGTACGGTGGCGACCCGCACCACGTCCGCAACGGTTGGCCCTCGACGAAGGTATTGCTAAACCCAAAGTCGGCCAGCTTCACGTTCATCTCCGTGTCGAGCAGCACGTTCTCCGCCTTCAGGTCCCGGTGCACGATCCCCTTCCGGTGGCAGTAGTCGACCGCGGCCACAATCTGCGAAAAGATGCGGGCCGCTTCCTCCTCCCTCATGCGCCCGTTCGCGACCAGATGATCGAATATCTCGCCCTGGGCCGCATGCTCCGTCACCAGGTAGATCTTGTTGCGCGACTCCATGACCTCGTACAGGCGCGTAATGTGCGGATGATGTAACACCTTCAGTATCGATATTTCGCGGAACGTCTTCGCCAGGTTCTCCTCGTCCAGACACGTTTTATCGATTATTTTAATTGCAACCTAGCGCGGAAGAGCGAATCGCGCGACGAGCACGGAAGAAAAAAAAACGAACGAAAGAGTTTTGGCGTTAGCTTTAGGGCATCGGTAGACATGAAATAAAGACGAACCCGCAATGTTCAAAAAATGCGTTAGGGCGGCAAGGACTTGGTCGGGAGTTCGTAAAACGTTAAACCGTTTTTTTTTTATGCTTCCTTATTTATTATCGAGGTCGGTGGGTTATGTCAATAAAGCGCGGATACTTCTCCCGACCGGGTCTGCTCCTCCGAGTGCAAGAGTGTCGGAAGATAGGGGCCGGACGGCTAGGACCGTGTTTGTGCGGATAAATTATTCACAACATCTGATTCGACCCAGCCAGCCGCTCGCGCCTCATTACCGGTAAAACCGTGAGGTCAAAGCAGCACAAATCGGGCAAAATGAATGCAAATACTTTCAACCCCTTGTCCTTCCTTTTGGCCCTTATCCCACACCCCACACACATACACATGCAACATCCGAGGCCGAACCTGCGACAGAGCGACTTATTTTAAAATGTCCCAGGGCATAAAATTGGACGGTGGTCCGCGAGGAGTCCTAAACAAGGACTTGCCGGACAGCGCGCGCAAATGTCCGTTTTGCACAACAATGTGTCGGAAGTATACCGTTTATGGGTCATAATGGTGGGTCGCGAGAGGCCCCGGAACGAGGACGACCCCCTTGTTTGTCGTCATCAACTCAGATTACGCTACGTCGCAGGTCAGCAAGTAGTCTTGGGACAGTGGCAGTTACACAAACCATCCAGTTACACAATTTCCACACCGTCGGGTTCCTTTCGCCCCCCCGGGGATCACGTCCAGTCCGACGTATGGAGGCTCGTTTTCGATTGGTCCCATTTTAAACTTCTAGTCAAGCCTCCTCGCGTTCTGTATTTATAAGCCAATCGGAAACATGGTACAGTGAGCGAAGGAAAAAAAAAGTCCAGCGGACAAGGGAGAATGTCCTGGTGCACCGGCTGGTGCCGGTTGACCATAATAGATGGATTTCCTTCATTTTTAGGTCATTAAAAGTTCACCATTTCCTACCTATTTCTACAAGTCCGGGACCCGAGTTTTGCTGGTTCTTTGGCAGGTCCTCGCTCGCTCTCTCTCTCTCTCGCCATGTGTGTTTGCAGACACACATGGACACCGGAATTGCATATCCTTCGGCCCCCGGGGGCAGTCGTGACGACTCGCGTACTTTACAATACGGCGAGCACTCTCCACTGCTGATCGATTCGTCCTCGGCCCCATGATGCTAGCACACAAATGGTGCATTATTTCGAGGGCTGCTACCTGCTACGAAACGTTCGTCATTTTACCCGATTGCGGGGGAGCAAAACACACAAGCACACACACCTCGGTACGATCGATGTTTAAGCTCAGCGATGTGTCCTCCAAACAGTTGGATCCAATCCAATCGGTACCACATTCGGAATCGGAAAGAAATGGGTCCGAAAAACGAGTGCCCCCCACCACCAGCAGATCGATTCCGGTTGATGGATATGGCCGGGCCGGTCAATAATGGCAGGGATTCAATAATTTCACAATGGAACTGTAATGGATGGAAGATGCTTGTGCTTTTGATACCGAAAGCAAGGCCCAGCCGAGGGCCAAATGATGTCGCAAAACGGCAAAACAACAAACACCAATGCCAAAGACACATAAAACAAGCATTCAAGTCGGTAGTGTTTGCGATAACAATTAACACGTCACAGCACAGCTTTGTGCCACAGTTTCATCAGCTGATATTAGAGGCCGTCTAGACAGACACCGTTCCCTGTCGGATCCGGTTAGCATGCACGTGACACCCCAATATTGTTCGCTCCTGTCATAATCATCGTACGGCAAGAAACGCTTATGTTCGCTTCCGACGAACATGGTGGAAGTGATGCACAGACCTCCCCGTCAGTGTCCGTTACTGACCGATGGCACCAGAGATCGTCGGGTGCAAAAACAGATAACGTTATCAACCTTTGGTACCTTTTCCAGGGTTGAAGTTGGATAAACGTAGCCCCCGGTAGGCTGTCGACTATCTTTCGATAGTGGACTGTTGGACTTGTTGTTCAGGAAGCTTTTAATTAACAAAAAAAAAGCCAACCTTTGCTTCAACAAACCTGGACCTATGCTCTAGGCGCACGATAACCTCTCTCACACACACACACACACACGCAGACGCTGCTAACTAGTTACAGTTTAATCAATAAGCAAATCGTCAGCTCCGCTCCAAACCGGCCTAGGCTGATCATTGGCACTAAAGACACTTTTCGAGCCGTCCGAAGACAGGTTTGCTGGCTGCGATAGTCAGAGCCACGTTGCCGGTGGCACATAACCAGTTAGCGGCCGATGGGCACTATCGTAGTAAGGGCAGCAAATTTCTCTTCAAGGTTTTGTACCCCGGCAGGATGACCTTTAACCTCGTGCGCGGGTCGCCGAGAGCGATGGGGAGCGGGAGATTATGGGTTTGGTTTTATGATTATGCATTGTCTTATTTTATGCCACCAGCTCCTGCAATAAGGGGAATAGGCGAAAACACTAATGCATGTCGTAAACTCTTTTAATAGTGTTTAATTTTGTTTTTGTTAAACCTTAAATCCGTTTATAAATTTAAAACTTATTTATTCATAAGAGATACCAAGTTACTCAGTAAAAATATGATTTCAAGTTTAACTCGAATGGAAGCATCTTAAAAACCATGTAGCAATAAATATGTTATGCTAGATGCACAATTTAAGTTGTAGAAACGTGGTGTTGATCTTTAACACTAGATTTACGGTCGTTTCTGTTACATCAATCTCTACTTTTACTCTGAAGGGTTTTGGAGAAATGTTTAAACGAATTGACGAGTTGCGGTAAGCCTAATGTTAATACAACAGGACTTCTCTTCTTCCTTGGCACTACAACCTAGAGAGGTCTTGATCTTGGCCTGCCATTTCTACTTTCTGTGACTTGATTTCACCCGTCGCAAGGTAGTCAGCCCTGCGTACGGGGAGGCGGTCTGGATGGGATTTAAACCCCGGTCATGTCGTGTGAAGTCCGGCGCCACTGTAATCTCGGCCACCAGACCGCCCCAATACAACATAACTGGGTATCGGGAATGCCAGCTGCTGTAAAAAGGTACATAAATTCATCAGATGGCCAACATATGACCTGGCAAGTAGTTGAGTCTAGAAGAAGAAGATGCATATCTTTATTTCTACAACGGGGGCATTGTTGAACGACACAAAATTCCATTTATCAAGAATCTTACGCTAATAGCTTGCATTTAGGAGATTTTGTTATTGTCAGTTATGAGTGACCAGTCTGGCCAGTTGCCAGCGTTGTGGATATCAAATTCTTCTTCTGGCAGTACATCCTCGAATGCTCTTGACCAATCCGAACCTCGTTACAGTTAAACCAACTTAATTATCCCAAAAACTACGGATTGAATTCGATACCAGAGTTGAGCTCTTGGATTCTGGTTTAGATTAATCTTCCTATACTCTGATGAATATGTCATTTTTAGAGAGACATTTGCCGAAGACGTAAGAGAAAAAAGGCAAAAGCCTAATTATTTATATTTAACATCCATATCGCAACTGAAAAGTGTTTTTTACTTCTATTAAGTCTAGAAAGTCACGTTGAAAATGATTACATTGACTACATATCCAAAAGACACAAGAAAAATGGTGATCTTGATTTGGTGGGACCAGGTAGGAAATAATGTATTATGAGCTGCTAAACCTGATTGAAGGCGATAATAATAGGAGTTTCGAATTTCAAACATTGCTCTGTTTGCTTATCTGTAACTCACGATCGGTCAAACAAGCATAATATGTCTTAGCCGCAATCAAGCATTCAATTGACACTTCGATCGCACCGAAAGATGATCCGTTCTTCATCCGTCAAAAATATTGACAAAAGCGGTAAAGCCTCCGGGAAAAAAACGCTTTAAGATAACTTTTACACTTGACTAGCAGCAGTCCAGCTCACAGACGCTAACCAAAAAAAATCAATTCTCGGAGATGATTTTGGGGATTTTTTCCCTTTTTTTCGCAAGCAAGATTGCTCGTCCAATTATGGACTATTCTTTAGCTCTTTTAGCGGACTTTTAGCTGCTTTGAGCGTTTCTGACTAACTCAGCTGACTTTTCATCAAGTTTATTTTTCGTGGTAACTCAATATTTATCGATATGATGAACCTTCGGTTCGATTTGAACTCCTCATTACACATAGAATCATTTTCACCCGCCCCAATGGCATTGTGTGTGCCATTGAATTACCCTTGGGCCAACGATAGCAGCTGAGCATCATGGGCACAACATTTTGTTGGACTTCAGAGTGACCGCATTCGAAGGGTAGGCCAACCTGCTCAATGTACTCTTTGTTGAAAATATTTTCATTAAACGCCTAATACTCAACGAACACACTGGTCTTTCAGTAACTGGCTCATATGGTCCACCAAACTCGATCATATTTGCTCAAATTTATCGACATCAAAGATAGCTAAATTCCAGCTCAACGTCGAATTTAACAAACATGATTTAAAATTACGAAAGATCATTTTCTATTACTTGTAATGCCTGGAGCGTGTTTTTCCAAAGTTCTAGAGGAAACATAAGGGTATAAAATTTAACTAAAACATTCTAGACCCCAGAGAATGTTTATACTGTTGAGGCATGGTTGTATCATTTGACCACATTTTGCTACCAGCACGACTTGGAATTGTCTTGAATAGTTTGCGAGACGTAGCCCACAATGCACTGTGATTGTGATTTGAAGTCTTGAAATCTTCTTCTTAGAGGCGTCGTAATTATATTCCAGAATTCATGTGAGTCATTTATATTAATTTTTACACTGTTTTTTATACGCTTCTCCAATCGCTTTACATTTTTATCTAAAAATCTGTGTACTCTTGGCGACAAGTTAAACACCTCGTGTGTGGGATAAATTAGCATTCCTAACTTAAGATAATCACAGCCTTTAATTTAACCTTAAGCCTTTAATTTAAGAGTATAGGGTAAAGCTTCAACCAAAGAGTGCATCAATCTACAAACGATGGAGCTGTTAAGGTTAAGCGATTGATGTCCTAAACGATGGTAACATTCCACGCAACGTTTCCCTAACTGTTTAACATAATCCCCTGAATGATTGCAAATTTCTCCTAAGCTGCTGTAAGTTTCTAATAAGTTTGGTTTATTCGTTCCCTACACTGGTTTCGAAGTTTCCTTACATAGACATCTATCGCGAAGCCTGTCGATAAACATAAACCACTGGTTTGGTTATATCGACCAATAAATTTATCTACTCGAATTGGCATCGCGAACGCCTACCGCTCACGAGTCGATAAAAAGATAACGATCGATATAAATACTGTTCGAGTAGTTACGCTATCTGTCAAATTGGCTGTAAAATCTCTGGTTTGTTTACAAATAGCAACACAAGATTGTTATTGCTAGTGGGAAAAGTTTGGTTAAAAATGTTTAATGCATTATTTTTAACGGATGATGGTGATGATGATCATACAAATCTTGCAGCATAACGAAGGCATTTGTTACCAGGCATTTTGAATTACCTGATAAAACGTAAGGGAAAACATGTGTGGTGGAAGTGACCATCGATTGCATTGATACGTGGAAGGATGCTAGGAGGTGTACACCCTGAAGACGGGCAGTGGTTTACAGTATGACTAGTCAGGTGGTTGCTGGCATTAGTTGCCGGAGAAGCGCACACTGAACTTTGATGAAGAGCCTTCCGAATGGTGTCGCAGAGCGCGTGTCGTATGTCGGATTCGCGCGTGGCCCGGTATTAGGAGATTGAGGGTTCCGTTGGTCATTACGTTACTGGTAGCTTGCCAGCAACTTAAATTATGCGTGTTGTGTACTAATCCTTGTTGGATGAGCAGCCGTTGCCTATTTTTATAAGTGTTCATGATTTTAAGTTTTTCAATATTATTACATTACATGTTGATTGTTTAGATTTATTCAAATTTCGAAATTCATTGAAATTCTCGGCAAAATCATGATAAATATAATTTTCAGCATTTTTTTTCCTTTTACGACCTAATAAAATCGTTAAATTTACTAGAAAATTTTTGACATAGCACATAAATAGTACAATTTTTTTCCTAAATCCAACGTAAGCTCTCAAATCCGACTCCGTACCGTTTATCAACTGGTTCGTGGCAGTAGATAAATATATCGATCGGTAGTGCCAAACTGTGTCGTTCGCGATGCAAATTAACGACTTTTTTAACCACTGCTCGACTTTTTCCTCACGATTTGTATGACGGGCATGACAGTTGTTACCATCGTTTTACGGGTTGACAAATTTGTTGCGTTGCGATACCATTCCGCCATGATAGTCGTTATATCGATCGATATATTTATCAACTGATGGTTAATTTGGTTGGCGATAGGTGTCATAGATTGCCTGTACTTACGAGGTAACATTACAGACACTGTAAAATTCTATAATGTTTGCTATCTAAATATCTCTGACACAGGCTCAGTAAATAACAGTCCCAGTAAATCAGTAAATACAGGAAAATCTATTATGGATTGTTTGATGGACTAATAAGCATTTGTTGATTATTGATCCATGTTCTTAGAGTTCAATTGGGACTTTATAACACATCGAAGAACACATAAGATAACTTCATAACTCATAACCAACAAAAAAGGGACTGTTTGTATACAAGATAAAACAACCCAACTAAATGGGAATATCCAAACTCCCAACTCTAGCCAAACCATCCCGATCATGCGTGATCTCTGCAAGCAGCACATCTCTGCCTCATTTATCATACACACCCAGCGAGTCCCATTACTACTCAACCCAAACTCAACTTATGATACAATGATTGATGAAATTATGATAATTCCTCCCATCCAAATCCCTCGCCCCCTCTCCCGTCCAACTGGGGGCAAGGGTTATGTGTCTGTTTCCACCACATGCGTACCTTTGAGTTTGTGATGACATTGGAGGCCAGCTTCACCACGGCAAAGTTACCTTTGCCGATCGTTTTCTCCAGCTCGTAATATCCCACGCGCACCAGCTTCTCGATCGACATGGCGGCCTGATGATGGGGGGGATGGGAATGGTGATGATGATGTTGCTGCTGTTGCTGTTGCTGTTGTTGTTGCTGTTGTTGCTGGTGCTGCTTAATGGCGGCCATACCGATGCCGCCAATCGCTGACGGGAACGATTCGGTCATTTTGACTGCTCTCAGACTCCGGTAAGCCGTGCCGTAGTACTCCGGTTCCCGCCCTTGTGCACACCTGGAACCGCCTCCGCTACCAAGCGGCGAAAGTGCATCCGTCGACGTCGATCAGCTGTTGCGGGTGGAATGGTCCCGGTGTAAAGCAACATTTGTATGCTTCGCAGGAGGTCTACACTTCCGAATGTAGGACGGGACTAGTAGTAGCGGGCAGGACACACTTCACCAGCCTCATCATCATCTTGCACACTACACACACGCACACACAGACGGTCCATGTGGCGCACGAAGAGGAAGATGCTGTCTGCGCTGTCTGCTATCTGCGGTCACGATATTACGCGGGTGTTTTCACTGCACGGCTTGCTTTAATCTTTAGCCACACTACCCACTAACTAACACACACACCCGTTCCGTTGTGCCGTTTGTGTGCCCGCAGGCGGCTGACTGGGGAGACTGTATGTAGCCCGCGGACTACAAAACTGCTCGAATCGTACCGCGCGCGCTATCTCGCGCGTGTTAATTCACGTGTTTTTTTTTCGCCTCTTTGTGGTTCAAACCCACACACGGGTAAAATCACACAATCATCTTACCAACACTTTTATCGGTACCGTTTCGTTTACTATTATCACCAACACGCGCACACATACACACGTTCGCGTCCGCGGGGAAGTCGTTGACGGCGATCAGCGCACACTTCGCTGTTATTTCGGACGACACCACACGGTCTGTCTGCCTGCCTGCCTGGTTGTGGTTGGAAATGGTAGCAAACAGAATGATAAAATAACAATTGAACGCATAGATTAGGCGGGAGCATCGCATCGGTTCCGTGAGCGCCCAACCAACCAAACAGCACGCGCGGGGATACGTCGTCGCTATCCGTGGCCGCGCTATTTATCACCAAATCATCACACTATCATTCATGATCACCATCGTCGTCATGCCCTGTGGTGTAAATGAAACCCCAACGATGGGACGTCGTCAATCCGATCGATCGCGATTTTTAACAAACACGTCCACGACGGCCACGGTGACGGTCCGCCGACAACTACACACACACACACACGCATCAACAAATTGGGATGAAACTGGTTCTGCCTGCTGATGACGGGTTGTCCTCCCAATCCCAACCACCGCCGACCCACCCCAAAAACGAAACAGGGCCCATTACGATTGCGGAAAAGCCGAACGTTTTGGTCGCTTGATTGGTGTGTGTCCCTGCTCGCACGGACCTCCGGTCCGACCGACAGGCAAATGAATTCGCATTTTAATCAAATCAAAACCCCATCCCTCGTTCGATGCCTTCAAACCTCAGCCTCCGCGGCATCTCGAGATGCGGTTTGCTGCGAGAACATTCGCAAGCATTTTCCTTGGCGGATGGGAAAAATGACCCAATAAAACTTCATCTCTCCAACAAGGGAGAAAAAGGGCAACCCTTTGCGGCTATCCGCTGCTAGGGCCGACTTGCCACTTTCCTAACAACAACAACAACAACAACACTGAGGTGACATTTGCTCCACAACCACCCTCACTCGCTTTCCCACGTTTCCCTTCCCACTGGGAAAAGACCATCATTCCGCGGAAAAACAGGAGCAGTGCGGTGGCAGCATCTTTCCATCGCGTATACGCAGCAATCGATGCGTCGTTTCTCCGCTGTCAAACCACTTCATTCACAATGAGCGACGGTGCGCGGAGCACAGGATGGGCGGTCTGGGGTGGATGGATGGGTGGTAGAAAAGGGGTGAGAAGCGAGCGAACAAATAGAAAAGAAACATACACGCTCACTTCGGGCACCACACGTACCTACGCACACACACACACACACACACACACACGCACGGAAAGGGAACTCCAAAGAGCCCACACAGCAATTGGGTTCTTCTTGTTCTTCACGGTTCGGCTTCCTGTACAGGTTATTCTTTCCGTTTTTATCGCGTACGATGGATGGGGGAGAGCCCACCCTACTACACACAGGAAGTGATGAAGCCCTCAGCACATACACACACACACACACCGTTGTACCCACATAAACAGACACGCATGCACACAACAAACCAGCGCTATCTCCGCCGAATTTCTTCTCGTCAGCGACCTCTTATCGTACAAAAATTCCTTATCCGAACGCACTGCTTTCGTCTTGCCAGCACCACCCCCTTTGTGGCACCCTTCACGAAAACCTCGAGACCCCGACACCACACACTACTTGCTGTGCCTGCGTGTATGGTTGTGTCTGTGCGTGCGTGCATTCGTGGAAAAGGTTTCTCTTTCGTCGCAGTTTTACGGCCTGGCCTGGCGCACCTTTCGCACGGTTACGGTGACGCAGTGGAATGTGTTATCCCGCAACGGAAGGACGATCGTTCCGCTTCACTCTTTTTCGCTGTTTCACGCGACCACGACGACGGCAACGAGGTTCGCAACACGGGATAAAAAGCGATAAAAGGCGCTCCACAAACGCGAAAACAATGGTAAACACAGGAGCCAGTCTGGCGAATATCGGTCGATGTGACAGCTCGGGTGGTTGGGGGTTTACGGTGTGCGGTTGACCGATCGAGTTCGGATTGGGCTCAGCAAGCACCGGTGGAGAAGGTGCGATGCATACGTTCGAAATAACCGTTAAATTACCGGTTCGGGTAGCTTTTGTGAAGCTTCACGTGGTATTTGGTTGTAAATTTTTTTGGTAAATTTTTATTTCTGGTTATATTGAGTCAATTTTATCCCTCGCTTGTCAGTCAGTCCAGCACACGGAACTTTTATTAAACGACTAGCAAAAGTTGTTAAAACTCTTTGCAATTCGAATCTTAGTGGCGAACAGCAGATCCCTTAGAGTGAACTTATTAAAAACTCCTCTCAAAAGAGTAGTGCAACGAATCGAATCTCGATGGAGAAGGAGTAAGAATGAACGAATTCGCCGAAAAGAATATTAATTCTCATCTCTACGTATGACCCGTCGAAAAACTCAGACTGTGACACTATGTTTTTCTTTAGTTGAACAACCCTTACTGAAAATATTACTTCTTTCGGGCCTTGACTGGTTCGTCTTGGTCTAACAACCTTCTAAGTCATGTCCCCAATTTCTGGCTTACTATTCTTTTTGACACCATGTAGATGGATGGGAACTTCTCTCTCCGGAGAAACACTCTGGATGGGATTTGCCAAGTGAAAATCTGCGCCTCTATCGCCTCACTAACGGACAGTCGTCTACGCTCCTAAAGATATTAGTACTTGCTGAACAGATATTTATAGCACACTAAAAATGTGTGTCAGCTTGATATTAAAATACTGCAAATATTTGCCAACTGCCAAAGAAGTCAATTAGGAAGTAGCATTTATTTAAAATCATCAAATTAAAATCAAACTTAAGATCAAGAGATCGTACAAGTGAACAGAATAATTATCTCGCAAACAGGTCATCTTCTTGTAGGATATATAGAGAGACTATCAAAGCTTTACTACTAATCCCAAACCATACTATGCATCTAATCGGATTTACACGTCTATCGACACAGTGGGCAGAGCAGGCAGCCGCCAAGAGCCCCGGGGGCAGCCTCATTGAAGGGACCTCGTATAATCGGCCTTGCCGAAAGAGCTCGGCGAAAGGAGCCTGATAAATCCTAGTTGAAAGGACCTAAGACTTCATGAGCACATTTTCGACCATATCCCAAGGACTTAGGAGGCTAGATCCCTCTCTCGCATAGACACTCTTCAATGTTTGAAAACTTCTGCATGATCTGCAAGAGATCGACTGGACAGGATCGGTAACCAGAAATTCTAGAAATTTAAAATATTTCTCGAAATTTTCTTTCGCTTTTTTTAACACTTAAAAATTCTGTATTGCATGTAAAAATTTTCAAATGTGATTACATTCTCACCAGATATATATTTAAATACCAAACGTTTTTACTTGACACAAGTTGTGCACGTTTGCCGGTTTCACTGAGCAGTTCATTTAATGATGATGTTCCACGCGCTTTTCCACGTGTACCGTTCCGCCCTGGGACTTGTTGTTCAGCAGCTGGTTGACCGCTGTAAGGGTGGAGATTGGAATCTGCAGATGGCAAGAATAGAAAACAAGAATGCTTGTTAGAAGGATTCCTACGCAAATGTAGCTCAAATACACGTACGTTGAAGATATCGTTCCAGAAGTTGGGATTGTGAGCAGCGGTCGAGCTGCTGACCACATGACTGCTCGTGGATGCTCCCGAACCACTGTGTCCATTCGACGAATCCAATCGGGTGCGTACCTAGAATATCACAGAACAAAAAACAATCGATCAAGCCTCAAAAAAATATTCGTTTTTCGCAGAAGAGTACAGAACAAACCGGAAAAAGATGATCATATTCACAATGAACTGTGGTGTTAAGTGATTGTGGTTTGTGTGTGTGTGTGTGTGTGTGTGTAAGCGTAAGCCTAAGATGAATTAAACCAAACAGCTAAATGAAGATCGCATTGCACAAGCTCAAATCAAGCGGCCAAAAATCCAATTCGGGTACCTCTTGCTGGTAGGAAGGTGCATGCTCATGATCGTAGTACACCTGCTTCACAAACGTCTTTTGGAACGTTGGTGGCGGAGGCGGTGGTGGTGGAGCCGGGTGAGCATAATGCGCCCCAAAGTTGGAGAATTTTTGGAAGTCAAAGAATCGGTCTAGATCAATCTGTGGCTCGGGTCTGGTATGGTGTGTTTCAACGACGGCAACCTAGAGGAGTTTTTGGATAAGTTTTTTTGTTTTGTTGGGAAACATGTTCGTCCCATGAGAACGTGTATGTGTTCGTTAAATATAGTGTGACAAAATTTTGAAGCCTCTCCTCTTGCTGAGCGACAATACGACACAAGTCTCCAGGATCTTACCTTGTGAGGATGGCTGATCACCTTTTTCTTGTAGACCGTCTTGTGGTAGGTGTGGGCTGGGGCTGGCTGAGGCGCTGGCGCTCGCAGCTCCGTATGTACCTGCTTCACGTGTTGATCATCGATACGCTCAAAGTTTCCACCGTGCTGGAGGCCCGTTTCCTTCGTAATGACGACCTAAACAGAACGGAAGTAAAGGGCCCGGATCAGTGTCTAATTTCAACCAGCTTTATCACCCAGTTTGTGGTTACCTCCGATGGTGCTGCTCCTTGGTTTGTTTGGCCCAGTCGGATGACCTTCTTGCTTACTCCGCCGGCATGTGATTCGGCTCCAACGCCACCAGCCGCACCCCTATCGTCGAGTCCACCGCCGAGGGCAGCACTGGCTCCAACGCCATGTCCAGCAGTCGCTCCAGCATACGCGCCTCCCGCCGTACGTTCTGAGAATGGTTTCTTCCGGTAAGTGATGACCTTCGAAGGGTTTTGCGTTAGTTGACTGTTGCCGGTGGGCAATTCCCTTGTCCAGCAGATTACTTGGTGCAGTATACACAGAGTGACTAAGTTTGTTGTGCTGTTGACTGTTAGTTTGATCTAATTCCGGCCCAAACACTAGGACAAGGCTCACCTAAGAAGATTAGTGATTATTGGTTTATACGTGCAGAGTTGAGTTAAACACAGTTTCCTAGCATGCAGTTAGTGGTCAAACGGGTTTAAAAAAGCAACAAATTTAATTTATTAATAATAAAACACATTTAAAATTTCGGATGTACATGTCATGCAGTTAGCCATTTTGTGGTCTCGTGTGTGTGAGTGTGTGAGTGCACCTGTCGTCATGCATCGACAGAGCAGCGTGCAGCGTGAGGTTAATAGTATCCGGGCGACCGTGCAAAAGCTCCCAAGAAACCACCCAACACTCCGTTACCATTGCCGCCGAGCAGGCCGCCTATTCCGGCACCGGCCTGCTGTCCGTGGGGCGTGCCGGCCGACGCAGACAGCCCTCCGTGAGCACTGTTGCCCGTGAGCAGCCCACCCAAACCGGCCTCGGCGTGGTAGCCGCCAAAGTTTACGCCAAACTTCCCATCGCGGAAGGTGAGAAACTGCAATTAGGGAGGAAAGAAATTGGATAAACGGATCAGTGCAGTACTGCGGAAGTTGTGAGTCGCTGAGATTCCAGTTGTGTTTACGCGACCGGACAGATATTACACAATCACATGATAAATAAGCGAGACGGGCCAAGATCCTATCGGCGTATCGACAAATAATCTATCTCCCTTGGTCGCAGCGCAGTTCTGTCACGCGTCACCCGGACGCTAGAATGCATTGCGATCTCGATTCCGATAAGTTATGGCGGTGATGACGCGTGATCAGGGTGCAGCTCGAGGTGAATCTTCGCGTTTTGCATGACGCCACCGTGCATGGGAAAACTTGTTTTGTGACACAGAAAAAAATTCCATTCACATGAGTGACAGATAGCTGCTCAGATAGTAGTTCTCTCAGGTACTTCGAGGTAGATCTTGAAACGCATACTAAACAAAATAATTAATAAAACGTAACTGGTTTTGCATTATGTTTCATTCTCAGTCATACAAAAAGAACCAGCTTTGTTTCACTTGATTCCATGTTTGGAGATCAAGAATATGATCAAGGTACTTCTAGCTATAGCGAGAATTCCTATAAGCGAGAATACTAAGATTAACGACATTCAACTCGTTCTTTCCCTCCGTTCGCAAGAATCGGTGGGTAAACCTGTTCCAGCAAACCTGACGGAAACACTTAGACTCGATATCACAGACGTCATACACGTCGTCATCGTCGTGCGGTTCATACATATGTAGAAACCTGTGCTATTTGTACCATCCTATGCTCGAACGACCGCACTCGAACCGCAAAACGCACTTTCCGCGACCGATCCGATGTTTAATATTCTCTGCTAAATTCTCTCAAGCATCACGGCTCGAAGTCATGCTTATAGGAACCGCTAGAAGGCAAAGCATACCGCCGCAAGTGAATCTGTTGTTCTGTTTTTATTCCACACTGAAGTAAAGGGAAAGAAAAACAGCAAACGAGTATATCGTTGATCGGCATGACCCATAGCTGGAACTAATCAATAAGGTGAGCGGTAATGGGCGGTTGTCCAGTAAGGAAAAAAAGCAAGGATCCAACCTTTAACGACCTTCTAGAAGGTTAGTTTGGATGCTCCAAACTGTACGGCTCCGGTGTATTTTTATAGCAACCTTAAAAGATCACAACACACCAGGTCGCTAATGAAGGACTGGAACGGAGCGTTAGATTCACGGAAACAAAGGTTGAAAAGCATGAGTTGGTTTAATTGCTCCGTAATCAGTGTAAAGCGGCGTATTTGCGACGAGTTGATTCACCGCACGACGTCACTTGCATTCCGCACGCACTGACCGATCCACCGTTCCAACCGGTAAACGACGGTCAATGTCAATGTGTAGCACCGAAAACCGCTGCACCATGATCTATTTCCTGTGGAGCAACTTTTACTTTTGTTTTTCGGCCCGCTTCTACTAACCGGCACCCGATACGGGTGCCCACGATAGACAGCAAGTGCGACATCGTACGATCTACCGCAGACGGGCAGTGGGTTCGTCGCTTTATGCGGCGCGCAAGTCTTTCGTTTCGCTTCGAAAGCAAAGCCTAAGTGGATTGCATTCCGTTTTTGGCACTATCGCACACTCTTCCGACGATGGTTAAAAATCGCATACATTATTCATATTAGCTGGGTGATCCACCATGAACCGGCCCACAGCATATGAGCCTCGAAAAAGGCGTGAGCTGTTTAGCATGCGAATTTAAATAATTCGGACGCCCGCCCAGGGTTCGGTTGGTGTCACCGCTGGAGATACTTTCCCCCAGTCAGCCGCTTCGTAGAACATCTGCTGGGAAACTGGTTGTGGATGGCTCTAACGCTGACTGGAACACGCATGATTCGAATCCAATGTTGTGTGAGTTGATTCTGAGCGAGGGAAGCCACCAGTGATCGTGAAGAACCGCTAAATTGACACACCTTTTAGAAATCAAGCGATTATCCAATTTAACCTTCTAGATAAAGCCAAACGAAACAAAAAAAAAAAGCGGTGTGATTCTTCATTCAACTATTCCGACACTTCCTCGGAAGATTTTCTTCTATCGCAGAGTTGGTGTGTGTGTGTTTTTTACTATGCCTCTGTTTTCTAGCGCCTTCTACACCGTCAAAGGGCAGCGAACTGTGAAGCAAAACATTTGACGCGCGTCCTTTGTGCTGATTGGATAACGCGACTAATTTCGGTGGCATCATGGCGACGCTTCCGACCGATACTTCTAGCTACAAAAACTTTTTTTTTGTGTGCTAAATATGGATATTGAAGAAGATTAGAAAAAATAAATTAATGCTGAATGACTCAAAGGCTGGTAGCGAGGCAAGGCAGATTTGCACGCGATGACTAAGCATATTTCAATTAAGATCTTGAGCATGTTTTCTGCACCGAAAATAATTAATTAATTCTCAAAGTCATCAGATTTCCATTAGCTATCTGGTGAAAAATTTCCTTCAATTTAGCAACTTGACTATCTATTTAATTATGGGGTGCATTATGAACGATCACGATCACTGCGATCTCTCAGGTACATCTCCCGGATATGTGCTGATATAATTATTGGGACCACCACAACACCCAGGAATCACACCCTTGTGAATCATGACACACACACACACTAAAACATTCAACATCTTCACTTTAAACAATGCTTGTTATTCAACCCATCAGGTTGGATATAGGACAAGCCTCCCATTCTATCCCACACTCATGGGACAATCCCGGTTCGATGGAGCAAAAAAAAAAAAACAAAAATCTGCCAACACACTGTCCTCTCTATCGCTTTTGTATGGTAATGTAATGGAGCGATCTTCACGAACGTGTCTGCAAATAAATGGCTTTCGTATGCATCTCACGTCACGATCAAAAACGTTGCTTTTGATAAATGTCCAACTTGGCATAAAACTCCGAACACTCTCACACACATTGGTCACACGCGACAGAACCAAACAACTTACTTGCGGAACTGGACTTGCCAGGGTGCACTGTACGATCACGAGGATCAGCAAACCGATCGCAAGGGTAGACCTCATGTTAGCACTGTTCTTGTGTCGTCGCCGTAGTCACTTCTTCACTAACGATTGTAGTATGGTGGCAACCCCTTTGTGTGCCGATCGAAAGATGTTGCGCGCTCGAAAGATCGACTCGCACTGCCTGCAGATGTGCGCTGCTTTACACTCTTAAGGGCCCGGTCCGTTACGGTGCTCTTGCTTCGTCGGGTCGAACCTGCCGCGAGGATAATGACGTAGAACCTGCTTCGCCCGCCCGGTGCCCGATGGGAAGCAGTCAGTAGAAGCATCGGGTGCGCTACAGCCGTAGAATCTCAATCCTTGTTTTTTTTTTTGTTGTAGCTCATCGAGCCTTGTTTTAGGAAGTGTATTGGACGACGTTTGCACACGCAAAAACTGGTTCAATCAGAGATAATATCTTGAGAAGGGGATGGAAAGACCAGTGAAGGTATCCAGTGTGCTTGCCAGTATGGCTGCATATGCGTAAATATTGAACAGAATGATTTTCTGTATTTTTGTACGGCTCGAATCTTGCGTACTAGAGTGTGTGCTTGTTCCCTTTTTGATCTCTTTACGTTTGCCAGCGCGACTGACGTCACGTTGGGCGGCTTAATTGAGTCAGGCAATTGATCTTTCACGCTGTTGACTTGGAAAAGCTATTTCTGATGAATGGAAGAATTGCTTCACGGGACAGGTAGATGTGTTTGATGAGTTTGTTTTTTGTTATTTGTATCACTTGAAGCATTTGGCTTTACTGTATTTCTAGAGTGTTCTTGGACTTTTGATGATGATGAAGATGGGGATGAATGGGATGAAGAGTTAGGTGAGGTCAAAGTACGGATTTGGGAAGGATCCAAAAATACGACCCAATCAGAGATATGCTGACAACTAGTTTTTTGGCTTTAATGATAAAACTGATGCTTTTAGTGTAATATTCTTAGTGCATAGCGATCAATCTGGGTTTTATGAAATTGACTTTTTCTAGAAACTAGATCGTTCTAACAAAGATTTGTGGCCTTATAAGATTTAATTGCAGTATATCAAACTACTACCCCAAACTTGGTAAGAAGGACTCATAACTATAATTTCAACTGCACATTCACTTGCATCGGCTTGTACTATAGGAGGAACTGGGTGGGATTGGAATTTCTGTCCAGTCACGCATGATCATCTCTAGCATCACGTTGATAAGAATACAAGTTAGCCTATTGTGATGGCTGCCTGCACCAAGGTAAGGTGTCTTGAGCCATTACGTCGGTATCACTTGTGGAGCTGGTCAGGAAGTTCCGTAGTTGGAAGCTGCTCGACATTATTGGGTGGATGGATTATAATTGACGTTTCGGAGGCCGAACAACAATATCTGCAGCTGAGCGACTTACTTCTTAACTTCGAGCTTAACTTCTTTGCAACGATCGACATTTTTCAGGCCCTGTTTATTTGTTCAGATAAATAAGTTGATGTTGCTGCCTTCAATATGGAAGATATTGGGTTGGATGAACGAGTTCGGGCGTTGCAAATGCGCATTCAATCATTCAATTTCAGTCTACTTTTTGTTTGCCGATTGAATATTTAGCTTGTTGTCACTTAGTTGGGTGTGCGATCCTCGAGCGAATCTAGTATCAAACCGAATATTGTTGTCACCTCAGTACAAAGCGATATGTGCAATATAAATACCGTGAAATACAATTGAAGGCATTAAATGCTACGTATTTGTATATACTTACGACCAATGAGTAATAGAAGTAGTAATTCCTAGATCCGGCGATGGAATTCTTTACCATTCATCATGTTCAGCTACGATCGCCACCACGTGGTGTGTGAGTAAGTGTACTGATTATTTGCTGGACTAAACTGCATGAACCATAATTCTTTTATTTGGCGACACAGTTGTTCATACTGTTGAGAACATATGATTGATTTGTGCTTGTTTATATACATATGTACATTTTTAAAACTGATTTTTTCCATTACTGTCCTAAGTGTTTTATCGACCAATAACGACCATTTCAAAATGGATTGTACTACAACAAACTGTATAACAGTTTGTTTGTTTACCTTTCTGTTTTAAATCAAGAATTGAGGGAATTGGATCGAAGCTATGGTGTTATTTTGTAATATTCTATCCGAATTCTACATATCAAAGCCTCAAACGCACGCTACAAGTGACTATAGTGGTAAATAAAACAACACGGTCGCGTTTATTGCTCTCTCTCTCTCTCTTCGCCTAGGAAAAGCTACTAATTTTACAATATCAACAACTACTTCCCACTTTCAAGGGAAGGCGAAAGGTTTCTTCCGAGCACATTCTCTTTGTATACTAGCTTCTCAACATTGGTCGCCGCTCGTAGCTTCTCATCTTCGGTAATGCGTTCTGCTCGTTTCTCCTGAATGGAAGCTGAAAGACGATACAACGACACAATGAAAAGTGAGCAAGGGCAGCCAGCTTGTGGTAAAGCTTTCGGTGGAGTTTTCGCTTACGACTGTACGGAGTGTATTTGTCCGAAAGGAGGCTCTCGATGTTGTAACCTATCACGCCAACTATAGTTGCCACCGGGAGCGTGATGTACGCCGCATTGGAACGCAGGAATTGCATAATCAGAGGCCACATGTTGTAGTTTTACAGCCAGTATATTGCTCGATGATTGACTTAAACCTAAAAAGAAACGAATGCCGTGAAAAATTCTGGAAGAAGGTGTGTTTTAGTGCACTTGCCTTGTGATGAAATAGTTTTTGCTTCTCGTTTGTTTTGATTTCAATCCGGTTTTTTCGTGACATTTGTTTGTTGACAATCAGCTGGCATTGGAGATGGTGGTTTATAGCTACTGGTTACCGAGTGTAGTTGAAGGACTATCTACCTGTTCTGAGTTTCGCTTGCATGCAAAATGAAACCAATTTCAAATATCCTCGAACAACTCGGAATGTAGCACAGACTGTAGAACGGACGCGGAAGAACCGAACTCCTCAACTCGCCCCTCAAAACGTGCGCGTAAACAGATCAGAGCGAAGGTTGCGATTGAAAACAACAAAAAACTTTTGTTCTCCTTTTTGCGTCTCTTTGTTTCGTATTATCCAATCGTGCGATTTCCGTTTGCCCGTTCCGTTACCAGTTTTTCTACATTTTCGCCTCTACAATTGCTTTGCACGGACGCGTTGGGGTAAGTGTGGTGCGTGTGTTTCGCACGTCGGTAACGAAACGACCAATGTGTTTTGTACACTTGCAGTCGCCTCGGTGCGATGGAGGTGTCACCGTCCGTCGAGTCGAGCCTCACCACGGGCACCACCACCATCCAATCGCTCCCGACCGAGCTGCTGACCGCAATCTTTTATCACCTGCGCGTTCCGGATCTGGCCGCGGTGCGCCAAACCTGCCGACACTGGTACGAAATTGTGAACAGCACCCGTTCGCTGATGAATCGGTTCGTGCTCTCCCTACGGAACTTCCGGATAGAGGAGGGCATTGAACCGTGCCTGGTGTTGGAAAGTACCCGCAGCACGTTCGAGAAAGTATGCCTCAAATCCTGCTTCATCAGTCCCGCTCCCGTACTGTGGCGCTCGATCGGCAGTCACACGGTAGAGCTGACGCTCAGCGAGTGCAAAATCAGCTGCGAAACGCTGGTCGGTGTGCTGCAGGCTACGCGGGAAAATTTGCGCTCGCTCACGATTAAATCGATCAAGTTTGACGGACACCAAATCTATAACGCACCCAACGACTTTCTGCTCGAACGGTTACAGTCGCTCACGATACGGAACTCCTTCCTGTACGATGGATTCCTGCACCTGTTGAAGCGCATCTGTCCCAATCTGAAAGCGCTCAAGCTAACCTTTTCCTCGTACGAACGATGGGGTGAAAATTTGGTCAAATTTGTGGCCACGCAAAGTGCCACGCTGGAAGCGATTACGCTCAGCTACACGAAAGCGACCGGCGCACTGCTGCAGCAGATCGGACGCATCAAGAATCTGCGGCTACGGAAGGTGTCACTGAAGTCGTGCTTTGCGATCAAGGAAAACGATATACTGCAGCTGGCCCGCTTGCAGCCGACGATAGTGCACCTCAACCTGGACAATCTGTTTTCCGCCAGCGAACAGTTTCTGGAAGCTCTCAGTGCCTTGCTGCCGCAGATGAAGCGCATCAAGCTGCGGGTGGCCCGGGTCACTAACCTGCACCGATCCTTCCTGGCCAACATGTCCCAGCTCAACTATCTAAAGATAACGGACGCAACGCAGATAAAGGGCAACGTCGATCTGAGTGCGTACGAAAATCCGGCCCTCGAGAAGCTGTTCGTATCGGCGGCCGTGTTCTCGCGGAACACACTGCCCCGGTTCTTCGAACGGTGTCCCAACATTCGCAGCCTTACACTGTACCAGTGTACGTACGAAAACATTCACGATCTGCAGCTCGCCTTTTCGCATCTGGAAGGGCTAGAGTATCTGAACCTGCAGCGCACAATCGATCTCGGCGATAGCTTCTTCAACCGGGACGTGTTCGATACGATCGTGATGCCGTTCGAACGGGTACGCTTCTACCCGATCGCGAACCTGAACAGGCTGTGCTATCTCAACCTCAGCCACTGTCGCGATCTGTCCGATCAGACGCTGATGGCGCTCCAGTTCCCGCTGCTGAAGAAGATCGATCTGCGCGGGCTGTACATTACGGAGGCGGGTATTGCGACGCTCGTGCGCGACTGTCCCCATCTGGAGTATGTGCTGGTCGATGCCTGCAAGCGTATCTGTGATACAGCCGTGCTGTACCTGTGCCGGGATTTGCGCAACCTGCGGTTGCTGAACCTGGAGAGCTGTAAAGCCATCACGGACCTGTCGGTGGAACATATCGTGCGGCACTGTCGCAGCTTGGTGTGGCTGAATGCGCTCAACTGTCCGCAGATAAGCGAGGGCGCAAAGGCCCGGTTACGAACCGTGCGCACAATACGGTCGCTGCACGTGTGATCGGGCGGCACGTGGTGCTGCTAAGATGCTGCCAACACACCCGCACATCGCACCTGCTCCCCATTCCCGCGGGCACAACGACGAGTGTGCAAGAACAATAATCGGGCTTTCTTCGGAATCGGACCAATTATCTCCTTCGAAGCGTTCAAGCGTGTGTGTCTGTTTCGAAACGAATTGATTGTTTTAGTTTTTACCCCACTTTTTTGTTATGCGTTCGAGTAGCTGATTGATGTGAAGCGAAAGCGTGGATGCATAATTGGATAAAACCGTTCAAAAGATGCCCGCACCGCACATAGTACGCGAGATAGTTGGATTGAATTTTGTGACTCATATTTCGTGACTAGATTTAAGCGGTTTTTTAACGATATATATATACTTAGATGTGAGTTCTAGGGAGATGTTACGTTTTTCTCTGCGTCCAAATGAAAAGAATAGTGAGCAATAAAGTAAAACGTTGGTTGGTCGACTAATTTATACAAAACTTTACCTCCGCCGGTGTTACTTTAAATGGATCTCTCCTTTTAACAAGTTCTTGTTAAGGGAGTTGAGGATGCATCTATGCAGCGTAAGTGATTTCACAGTTCAGGGAGCATTATACTCCGTTTAGACGCTAGACAACAGAGTTCACACTTTTCATGAGCGATGATGTGATGACTCAAGACAGAAGAGTTCACTCTCATCCAAATCCGCAATCAGTAGCAGATCCTTCAGCAATGGCGGCTTACCAGGAATTCTTTGGAATATTAGCATTTTATTAGATTCCTCTTTAGGACATATGCCGCCGGGAAGCAAGTGCGACTGTTTTTGAATCACAATAGTTGGAGTGTAACATGTACAGTAACATGAAAGAGTCCAGTTGACTGTCCTGTTTGTAGGACAATTTTCATTCCTGGAGACCTAGTCGGCACGGGCAAATAAGCCAAGCACAGCGATCGCATTAGTTTGACCAAGAAGAGATGGAAGAATACGGGATTATTTGCAGATATATATGCGACGAATGCTGTACTTTATTGAGTTTCCTGAAGACTGAAAACAGTTAGACCATGAACGCATATTTTGTGACAGTTCCTAGAATAGCTCGTGTGTATTAGAAAGCGATCATTAAACGCTAAGCTGATGCACACGATTCCGACCCACGTAACGTTTATACTGCACCCCAGCAACCTCAAAAACGAACGCGAAAAAACTAAAACACCAACCACTCGCAACCAGTATAAACAGTGGCAATAGATCATCCAAAGTGAGCCAACCTTTGGAGAAAAAGTTCCGCTCCATCATTGCCATATCGTTGCGCTGTGAATTTACGTACTGGCCAACCAATCCACTCTCGTACACGTGCAGCAGAAACAGTTCGAATGAGTTCTTGAAGGCAAAGTTTCTTCCCAGCAGATAGCTCATCGGTATGATCTTGAGATGCTCGGGCAGGATGTACAACTGTTTGCGGCCAAGCACAGCATCGAAATACTTCTCCATGCGCACGATATACTCTGCCCTCGGTAGGGTGTGAATACGAGCGCAGCAGCTGGCAGGCATATTGGCGAACTCAGCCGGTCGCACACACTTAGCACGAAACTGTGTGGCAACAGTGGAACCGAGCTTATCCACTAGCGGATCCATGTACTCTGGTATAAGGACCAAGATGTCGGATTCGAAGAATTCTTCCAGCGTGCGAGGATCGGGCCGGAATCGGCAGTAGAGGAGAAACTCGGTGATCTTCGCAAGGTAAGCCTCGATCAGCAGGAAGGAAACAAGCTCCACACCCACGGTAGACACGTTCCCAAGCGAACTGGACCAACCGCACTTTACATGCCGAAGTCTGTACCGACGACAGTGACGCTTCAAGAAGGACAGTAGCTTAAACAGTTGCTTCACTAGCAGATAGCCAACCACCATCGACCACACCTCGACCGAGAACGGTTGCAGCATAATGTTGGTGAGATTGAGCTGGTCCGATTTGGGCACAACCAGAACCAGCGATTCCCATTCGTATGCACGGGCCAGCCCAAGGGTGGTGCTTCTGGTGCTAACATGAGCCCTTGGCATGTGCAGGTCAACCGCTCCACTGTCGAGCTGATTCCAGATCTGCTCCATCCGATGGAGCGCATTCTTTCGATTGATGGCCAGATTGATGAGGTTTATTCCCAACCCGAAGCGATACTTGGCGAGCGTTAAGATGTAGGCATCCATCCCTTCCCAGACGGCCGACAGTATGTATGCGTAGGGATAGTTGTCCGAGAGCAGAGCGTTCAGCTTGTGACCCGCTAGCGTGCGAAGGAATGGTGGAAAAATTGCTTCCACGGAGGCGCTCAATGCGTACGTTTGGGTGACGTTGGCAATGGCGTCGTATTTGAAGAGCGTTGGTTGATCGTTAGTGTTGTTGGAGGTTAAAACACAGTAGTTTAGAATTCCTCGGTGAAAAAGCATCTCACCAAACTGGCTGAGATATTGATCGTTCGAATCGATGCTCGAATCCACCAGCAGCAAAAGAAGGAGCTTCTCCGTGTCGACAGCATGTGATAGAAAACGTTGCAGCACGGAGAGTGTGAGAAGCTGTGAGAAGAAGAGACGCTCCAATAAGCGTGACGAACTTAAAAATCTCTCGAGGGATGTTACCTTAGAAATTCGGACGATAATAAAAGCATCTTCAATGGTCCATCTAACGCGATTCGGATTCTGCAGACTAATCCTTGGAAAATATTCGCCCTCAACAGCAAATCCTTCATCCTGTAAGCCTATGGTATAAATCTGGTTAATACTGTGGTATCGTGAGTTGTACGCTTCTTGAGCAAGTCTTCCAGCAATGCCTAGTAGAGGCTGACTTTCAAAAACTCTTCGAATGAGTCCTGAAAGTAAGAATGGGAACAGAATAGTAGTATTCATGACGAGTTGTCTCAAGGGAGGATAAATCAACACTGTGACAGAGTGACAGCTAGAAGCTAATGTTGGTTTTAATCGTTTATACCAAAGAATCGTTTTAATTTCATTTATTCACGCTTATTACACGGTTGATCGCACTATGGAGCTATCAAGGACAAATCGTTGAGAAAGTACAATTTAAACCAAACCTTAATAAAGAGTGCATCTGCTTGATTTGGAGAGTCTAACGTTTCGAGAGCTTCACTATACCGTTTTCTTCTTCTGTATGGCTATTTATTTCATACTTGTTTGAACATGGTTAATTTCATATTATGATGATTGTTATTATTAAACTTAAAACTTACTTAGTTTGGTGATAAAGTTAGGGCTAGTTTTTAAAGGTGTAAAAATGTTTAGATATATTCATTTAAATAATAAGTTATTTCAGTTTAAAAGCAATTTTAAAAGCTATTTTGTGTTCACTTTTTCATGAAGTACTGGGCGCCTCCACCTATACAGTGATGAACAAAATAATTATACTACCTGATTTTGTGGATGTCGGAAAGGAAGGTTATGGAGCGGATTTATTTTCTATGATTGAAAATGGATTTATTTAGTTAATGAGAAAATCCACAATGCAGCATATTTTCTCTTGCTGTTAAAAAATTTGTCAAAATACGAAAGATGATATCTCCTCCGAACACTTATAAACTTTTACACGGCCGAGCTCGGTTTGTTATTAAACTTAATTAAGAATTTCAATTGTAACGGAAAGATTTAGTTTGATGAACAAATTTTGTTATTTATCATTTAAAATTTAATTTGTAGCTTGTATTTACACATTTCTTCGTATGGACGATTTATTGACTTTTTTCTGATGACTATTTCACCTAACCCATATTTCTGATACATATGCGATTCCAATTGAAATTTAGATACTTTAATGTAAGGAAAAATGGTACAAAATGAAATTTTTAACGTAAAAGATTTTTTTCAAAAAATTTGGATTTTTTTGACATTTTTGATAGTCATGTTTTGTGGTTTTGATATTCTCATTTGCGATATTTTTTAGGCCCGTTTGTCCTAAATAAATTAAACTACCAGGTGGTCCAGTGGTAGAGGCTACAAAGGCGCCGATTATCATAAGGCAGAGCCGGGGTGCAAATCCCATCTGGACGGTTCCCCCATAGTGAAAACGGAATGACTGAGTGAAGCCAGAAATGGCAGACATGACCTTATTAAGAAGTAATTAGGTACAGAAGAGAGAAAGAGAAACTACCTAGGGTAAGAGGTAGACAGCTAAGACAAAGAAAATTTTTGTGGACTGAATTAAGAACTATAACACATTGCGCTAGTCACCCAGTCGAACAAATGACGGAGTCAGTCATATAATTCAATCAATAGGAACAATGGTAAAAGACTCGAGAAGGCCCCCCCTCGAATCTTTTGTGTGCACTGTGGTCTGTTATTTTATTGCACAGTGGGATTTTTGTATGGTCATAACTCGTTTCATATAAACATTGTGCATTGTTCCCTAATACTGTTACTGGACAGCGAGTAGAGCATGATAATATACATTGTTAGAAGTGATTTGAAATGTTATTATTCTTATTTTTCCTCCTTTTCTGAATATATATGCTCGTTAACAATTATCCATCGAACCAATGTTCGGTTACAGTCAGGGAACGCAGTATATGTTGTAAGCCTGATTGGTCACTCCTAGCGTGACCAAACATTAGTACGTAGCTCCTGTAAGCTAATATAAATGGTCAGGGGGGGGGGGGGGGATTCTCGAGTCTTTTACCGGAACAATTTACGAAAATCTTAATAATTTGCTTTTAACGCCTCTCTCCCATAGTGGACTGAAGAACAATTAGACAGCGTACAAATACAATTAATCGCCAAGAGGTTTGAAAACAGTATTTACCTAAGAATTAAATCATATTGTACACAAAAGCAATTAAACTTCATCAACATATAAACTCTACGTTCATTTCACTAGTGAATTGTGAGTATTTTTTTCAATACTTTTTCCCGATATCACGTACCACTCGCAATGTCCCAAAACGTGATCATATCTTCGGGTTCGTTTTGCAAAAGCTGATGGTGCGATATGATATGGGAAGATGGGGAGGCATTTTGAAGGACACTTCTTCACAACGGGGAATCAAGTACAAAGGCGGTAGGAAACGGAAAACCCATCGCTGAAAAAAGAAACCCCTTTCTCCCGGTGTAAAAATGGTGTCAAAGTGCCTCCGGTATGCGATGGGAATCGATGGTGGTAAGTGGCCAATTCGGCACGAACTTTGGTCATATAGATAAAACTTTGTCTGGCGCACCGTAGCACCCTTCCGCAGGGTCCGCTCCCTTCCGGATCGGTATCATCGCAGGTTGTGCGCAAGGTGAGAAGTTGTGAAAATGCTCCCGAATATGTGTGTGAGTGTGTGAGTGCCGTCCGTAAAGTTGTCGCCTGTTGAAGCAACGGTGAACCACTCCTCGGGCGTTGTGACATGCTGATGGACAGCCAGGTGCGGGAGCAGAAATGATCGAAAAAGTTGTGAAGTGCTGTTTTTTCTCTGGGTTTTTTAAAGGTGAGATATTCGCAAAAAGTTATTTACAATTCGTAGTTGGCAAATGTTTGGCATTTGGAAACTGTGTATTTAACCTTTTCCGTGATCAAATGTTTTCTTGAGAAGGTGTTCCATTGTACGTTCTTCGAAGTGGTGCGGTTTTAAGTTCAACACTTGGGAGATATTTAAATCACCTTTCAAAATTAGTTCACCAGCTTCAATTTAATAGGGAGCTAAGTAGATAGCCACGATGGTTAAGTCTCTTTAAACCACTCGGAAATGTTTGTTCCAAAATTCTAAAAAGAAAACCTGAGATTATTGACATTTTCCACCATGTCTGCACAGTGCAGTGTGCAACCGTGTCTCGCCGAAACTCATAATAAAACTCGGTCCCGTTTTGTCCATTTTGTTTTTTGGGAGTTTGTTGTCAGTATTCTTCGGCAAGTGCTTCCGGTGGCATTTTTTATGCAAATATTTATCATTCGCGTTTGTTTTTTTGCTTTCCACTTTGGACACCATTTTTTTGTGCCCATTCCTTGCTTTTCCTGTGCCATCAAAATAAAAAAAAAACAAAAAAATGGCAAAACAGAAGCGTTGAACACAGTTGCCAAAACATCCTTCCCTGAAACGTTATCTGTAGGTACGGGGTGGCGTGGTTGGTTTATTCGCTTCAGTTTTCGCTTCGTTTGAGCTGATAGTCGGGAAATTCATACCCCGGGAGGAGATTTTTTTTTTGTGTGGTGCATTGGAGCAGCTGGGTGCCAAACGATGGATAAGTTATTATTTTCACAAAATTATTGAAGCTTTCTAGTTTATATTTGTTTGCTTTATGAAGTACCGGTTTTGTAACATTTTTTTAAAATTTCACAGCGTTTCTTTGTCTTTTTTGTCTATATTTTCAAGCAAATTTAGATATTTAAAATTTTTAAGATTAAATTTTTTAAATTTGATATCATGCACCGAAATTCTTTATTTAACCTTTTTTTATATTGTGTAGTTAGTTTTTTTTTCATTAGGATTCTTTCATAATAAATAATGTATAATTGGTCCCACCATATGCTAAGGTCTCGGCTTCAGCTCTGCGTACGGGTATGCGGCCTGGATGGGATTTGAAACCCGAACCTGCCGTGTAAATCGGATCGGATAATTACCCAAAGAGATATCAATTGGCAAATAGCAAAAGAAAACTGCACTGTTGGGATCATATTATATGGTACAGCATATGCTAGACAGCATGGTATGAGAAAGCACATACATATTGCAGAACCTGAGATGAGTATTAATAAAATCACGAAGGAACCAAGCTTAGTTACATATGGACGCCGGTAATGTTCACTGATTGTCCCCATACTCTGGAGAGAACAGAACTTTCGCGTGTGTTCACCTGATGAGTCCGTTGATCCGATGGGTCTTCTCCAAATTACGATAGGTGTCTAGCTAATCACAAGATCAGCAATCTACATACTATCTTACTTATCGGGTGCTACAACCATTTCCGAGGCTTGATCTGCTGCAAAAGTTTTGTTAGCCTGTAGCCAAATTCTGCCGAGCATCTTTGAACGCGGATGAGAATACGCGGATCTAAGTACTGGGACTGTAAATGTTCCTATCAGTTCTACAAATTTCTATCATGACAGATGTCTTGAGTGGAGAAATGTTTACAGGCTGTGGCAATTTCTGGAGCAATTGTCCAACTAATACAAACAAATCAAGACGCTGTAGACATTTTTATGCCGTAGACCAAGTCGGGGTCGTTTGTAATACGGCAGCATATCAGAAGGAGTGACCAGAGGTTTGGTGAAAAATAGTTTGTGATATAACGTGCTATTGTGTATATAGAGGATGTTGACACACTGTTTTGCTGGTGTTCAAAGGAGGTAATCGTTGACTTTAAGCCAGCATTCCGCATCAAGTGTCAAAAGAGTGTTCTGATGACTTGCGGGACTTCGGATGTCCGGGGACTCTTTGAGGAGACAGTGCCTAAACTTGTAAACTATAAACTTCAGAAACTTCATAAGTTTCTGCCTAAACTCAGCTATCAAGGTCCTTGTATTAAATAAAGAATTATACTATAATTTTATTAGAAATTTTGAGAGAAAATTCTTTATCTTATTAATTATTTACGAAAGATCACCAAGCTTCACTACGTTCCTTTAGCTGCGGCTAATAGAAGATTAGGGAATATCCTTGAACAGCGATTTAGTTCCTATAACCTCGCAGCAAGAACTGTGGATCAGCTGATCGGCTAGGCCCTGTAAGAGGCATAGCTACGATTACGACCTACTTTTTTTTCACCTACCTTTTTTTTATGAATTCCTTCCAAAAAAGACGGCCTTAAAAGAGAAATCATCTCTGCAGTAGGCTATGGTAAGTCATTTCCCAAAAAACTCAAACACCTAAACAGAGCCCTCCTGTTGATAACCATCTGAAAAAAAAACCCTTTCAACAATGAGCTCAAGCAGGATGAATTCCACCCCAAAAATACGCATTTGTCCTTCGAGATACGAGTTCAACGATCCAGCCGCCGAACGAGAGGAAAAATGTCGCCTGTTGGAGGAGTTCGAGCGAAAAATGAAAACTGTGGTAAAACGTGACACGCTCCAGCGAACGATGGACCGCACGCTATCACCAACGCTCGGCAAGAGGACAAAGCGTTGCATAAGTGCGGTTACTCCCGAGTTTCAGCCTCCTTCGCTTCCACCCACCCAAAGTGCCGGTGAAACCACCAGCCTGCCGGGAGATGCCGCTCCATTAGCCCAGCCAGCTACCCTACAGGTGACGATAGACTCTCGCACCAAACCACGCGCCCTACCACCGCGGGTGGAAAATTGGATGGAAAACTTTCTCCGGAAGCCAACCCGAGAACGCGTCCGGTGGCGTTCGAAGCTGCACGAGCTGGAACCACGCTGCTCGGACCGGCCCCCATCGGAGCGGGTCGAACAGCTGATCGACGTCGGAGCGCAGGACTTTGTCGCCTGGCTCAACACACTCGGTGCGGAACGGTCCAGCCTAACGACGGACGTCGTGAAGGGACTGTTCTCGATCGAATCGGCCGACGAAACGTCCCGGGCCCTTAGCATTGCACCGAAAGAGATCCGTGCCGTGCCGGGGCAAGTAGCGAGGGAATGGAACGTGCCACAGCTGGCGTTGGAAAATCGTATCGCACAGCTTGTGCATCACGACCGGATGTTGGCCGACGGTGGTACGAAACGAATCGCGTTCGGGCGTGGACTTCCGCAGGCGCTGAGAAGCGGCTGGTGGACGCAGGATGTTGGGTGTGAAGTGGAGCGGCCAGACGTTCCGGACGATTTGATGAGCTTGAAACGGTTGTTCCGTGACATCTGGCACCTGCACTCGGTCAAGTATTTGGTGGACTACCTAGCCGAGCGACCAGCGTTGCCTCGGCCAAGGTTTTTGGAGAAGAAGGGACTCTTTCACCGACAGGATGTCGTTGAACCGATTCCGTTTTATAGAAAAGTTCTATCGCAGAAAGCCATCGCTGCAAGCGTGAGACGATAGCGGGGGGGAAGGTTACTTTTTTGCGATGGGGGCTGGGCTAGAATGGTGGCGTGTGCTAAATTGAAAGTAAATAAATTGTAGTCAATTTGGAGCAAGTAGTTTGGAATCGAGAGATTTTTCTGGGCTGAAAAGGAAAAGTTTTGGAAAAGCATCAGGATGAGAGCTGTGCTAACATTTAGCTGGGACTTGGGACATACAACGAAGACAAGACATTGGGTCATATGATCGACGGTGAATTTCTTGATAATGCACAGCTCTCATCCATATGCGGATATGATTTATTCTAAACGTTATGGAAATTAATAGTTTTATGAAAATCAACTCCATTGCTCAAGAAGGAAATCCGTTTAAGAGTTAATACAGGGGTTTGATGCATATAGTGGAATTGTTGAAGCAATTAAAGAAATATTTCAAATGAATTGTGGAATATTGCAAGCCTGTTGTGTGGTGCCAGTCAAAACAACATTGAATGCAAATCAAACTGGAAACCCAACGCTGTCATAGTGTCGTTCTTAGGTTAGTTCTAAGTGATTTATAGCTAAAGAAATACAATTATATCAACACTAGCTAAGAGATCAGGATTTTGTGTCAGTCCAGATCAGCTGCACGGCGGTCGCATAGCACTACCGCCATTAAATCATTAGACAGCATTAGCCCCGGTCCAAAACATCGCTACCTCCAAATCTACTCCAACACAACCACCACAATAGACTTGGACAACAACACTACAATCGCCACAGCCGAGGATACCCGGGATAAGACAAATAACTGTTGATGTTGTCTACATGCGTAATATATAAATTAATAAATATGAGATCAGAAGCATCCATATCACTCACTGATGAGAAGTTTAGAAATATTTACTATTGACTATCATCTTCTTCTTCTTTGGCCTCTTAGGGTTATGCCGTCTATGCTTGGTCTACTAAACTCAATGGTGTCACGTAGTTAAATAGTCAGTCCTAACTATGGGGGAACGGTCCAGATGGGATTTGAACCCTGGTGCTGCCATATGGAAACCGAAGCCGTTGTCGCCTCTACCATTGGGCCGCCCCATTGGAAGATATATTATTGATTATGTTCGTAAGCTAAACGCACCGAACAGTACCTAACAATCTAACAACATCAACGTAGAGTAGATATTTAGCCTCGATTGTAACTTGTTCGATGTACCAGAGGAGCAGAGAATCATGTACGAGCTTAGCTAGCAACAGGGGATGGTTCACACGATCAAAAGTTTTCTCAAGATAAAGAAGATTCGTAACGCTGCTATTGAGCTTTGGAATCAGCTATTAGTAGAATTGTGGACGACTTGTAAATCTAGCTGGACTGATGGAGCCTAATGAGATTGTGAAGGTCCTTTCATACTAACGGGGTCAACAAGCCATTTTTAGCAACTTCCGCTTGAACCCAGCTATTTGGATTTCATTAGATTTGGGCTGAGTCCACGTCCCAAAGTTTTATGAGAGTGCTGATACTGTTGAAGTTCCATGCTTTAACAGCTTCGTCCTCCCCAGAGCATCTTCCTATTATTTGGCCCTACAACCTCGAGAGGACTTGGCCTGTCATTTTCAACGGTCACCTCAGGAATGACCCTCTCGGGAAACTAGTTTACGCACTCTGCAGAGAAGTAAGTGATTCTAATCGCTAACAGTTTTGTAGTATTTCAAGTGTCAAGGGATTCCACATATTAAATTGTTCAGGAAAATTGTCCACTAAAATTGGTCTGTAAACTTGGGGGCCTCATGATAACAGTGTTCACAATCAGACAAACCTATAATCAGGAAAATTAACTGCAATTCGATGTTTGGGAAGCGATTTCTTCGGAATTCTCTAACATTCCTCAAAATGTTTACAAAAATAGCTCACCCAGCAGTTAAACTCTCGCGTTGACATGAAGCTGTGGCAAAGGGTGATAGTCTTGAGCGTTATGGCTCTGTCCGAAGTGTTAGCGGAAACCACCGTGGAACTGCTCGAGCGTATTGCTGATCATGCATTTCGAACGGGAGGACATGTGAACACCGTTTTGTTTTGGGATTTAGAAGGACATGCAGCGAACAGTATGAACACGATTCCGTATCCGAAAATAGTATTCAACAATGGCTCTGGCTTTGGAAAGTTACTGCAAGAGAATTGTCTCGTTATAATGGAAATGTACGATGGTGAAACAGTACGTGGATAGTTGTTAACGTTTTCTTGATGTTAATGCGTTTTTCCTACCTTCCAGGAAGAGGCTTACAATCGATTGAATGAAGCATTTATTTTTGCATTGGACCATTATTTGGCAAAGTATGTAATCCTTATAAATGCCGACAGTGCCACGATGACCAGCACACTGTCGCTAGTTGAGTATTACTTGGATTATCTGCATATAATGCAGTACGCCGTGGTGATGCATTCAGCCAAGACAGGAACAGTACGCAAAGTTGGATATTTGAAAGCGAACAAATTTATCGAGCTAGACCACATCGACTTTGGATCTATTTTCAATCAACGTCTGAAGGATCTTGAGCTACGGACGATCGTCACCGAGAGTAAACCCTACTCGTATCTTTCAAAGCAATGGCAGCTAGTGGGACTAGATATTGATATAGTCGAGATTGTAATCCGCATGATGGGTGTAAAGATATCTGCAACGCACATGGATATAATACAGATGAAGGAAATTCAAGAATTGTTGTACCATAAAAAAATGGACATGTACCTAACGCGGCGAGCTTGTAATCCTATGCTAAAGTTTCCGCAGGTTGTCCTTCAAGACCGATCGAAAGTGAGACTGATGATGCCTAAGGCAGAGAAGATCAACTTTAATCTTCAGTTCCTCAAACCATACAAGCAGGAGGTTTGGTGTTTGCTTCTGCTACTGCTCACAATAGCTTGTACGTTGAACTGGATCTTCAGGAAGCGAATGACCGTGAACGTTATGATGGTGATCATTTTCGGGTGCAACCATACAACGAGCAGACTTACGGCGGTCCTAGTGGTGGTCATACAGTTTCTAAAGTTCATCCTACTCGAAGCTTACCTCGGCCAGGTGACATCGTTTATGATACGGTTGCGCTATCAGGAGAATCCTCAGACACTGGGAGAGTTCTTCGATTCCAGCATCCAACTGAACGCTCCGGAGATAATGAAACAATTTATCAGCCATCTACCGGCTAACCTTTCGAGTAAAATGTCGGAAAAGCTGCGAAAAGATATACCGTTTAGCGATGAGGCTGGTTTCGAGCCTGGCTATGCTTACATCGTCACCGAGTACGCATCGGATATGATGAAGCATGCATTCTCCTACGATTCCATGTTCAATTCAACCTTTTTCTACATCATGGAGGAACCGCTGTATGAGTTTGAGATGTGCTATGTGTTCAGTTTATGGTCAAAGTTTATGCGGAAGTATCAGGAATGTCTACAACGGCTGTACGAAGCGGGAATCATTCTTAAACTTACCGACGTAGCGTGGAGTCTCGCCACCGGAGCGTTGAAGGCGAATTCATCGACGGTGTTGATGTTTCCCGACCTGGTGCCTGTGTTTTTATTTCTGTGCTATGGTTGGGCAGTGAGTGCAGGATGTTTTGGGGGAGAAATCATCTTGCAGAAAGTGAGACAAATGTATGTAAGATTCAAGAGGCGTACGAGACGTTTTTGCTAAGTTTTTTTTAAATATTACAAACGATCTAGTCTTAGTCGATAGTTGAAAAACACCAACGAGAAGTGACAATGATAATAAAATTGCTTCGGATGCCGGGAGGGATTTTATTTTGCTTGAATTCTATATAAAAAAGTAAAACAAAAAAAAGCTTTCAATTCTCTCATGACCCTCCGGTGGATACCTGTGACCTTAGCTATTACTGTCACAAAATCAAATATTAGCACTTTTTCAGCTCTTTCTGGGTCTTGAAGATCAGTTACAAGTACGTCTTAGCTACCAAAGGATAAGATAAAGACTTTCAATAAAGGTAAGCCCAAAAAGAATCTATTCATCAACACCGTGGTTAAAGTTTATCTAATAAAAATAAAACAGCAACTTCTGAGCTCACTTGCAAGTTTAATCTAGCTCCGCATACTAATTCATGGCTGAGAGAACGGTCCCTTAGACCTCAATTTCATTCAATGAAACAACCAAGAAAAGTTGTAAACGACTATGCTCATTGATTACAGCAGCATTTCAAGGGACTATCAACATTTTCCATGACTTCCATGATGATGTTTTTGTTCTGCTCCATAAGCAAAAGGATGTTTCACTACAAGAAGTAGCTGTTATTGAGGGATATAGGGAGTGCCTCACTTTTTCGAACATCATAAAACACTACTCAGCATAGGAATAAAACTCATATGAACATGTATGAAACGATTCTTGATTGCAGTTTCTCGACTGTTCTGGCCGTAACGACTCCAAATTAGATGATGGTATTTGTATTGTGCTAGAGAGAGCCATTCTCGACTCGGAGGTGGAAACTTCGGGGACCATCTTCTATAAGTCAATCCAGATCCTGGCATGCGCTGATGACATAGACATCATTGGTTTGAGGCTCTCAGAAAGCTCACAGATTCTCGGGTTGGAGATTAACGAGGCGCCAAAATCAAAACCAAAATGATGGTGGCACCACCAGCGCCCCTGCTAACAAACACTGATTTACGCAGGGGTGATGTATAGATAGGTAACCGCACCTTCGATGTCTTCCAAAACTTCACCTCATTTCATGTGCTGGCTGCCAACCGGTCATACTACAGCCTGAGGAAACTTCTCTACTCTAAATACCTGTCGCGACGGACGAAGCTGGGACTGTACAGAACATTTATAATCTCAGTACTGATATAAGCCTCAGAGACATGCACTCTGTCCAAAACTGACGAAGCCCTCTTAGCCGAGAGGAATATGCTCAGAAGGATTTTTGACCCCGTATGGAGGAGCCGCTACAACGACGAGCTCTACGAGCTGTGCGATGATCTCACCATCATGCAGCGAATAACACTAGCCAGGCTCCGGTGGGCTGGTCACGTCATGAGAATGACACCGGACGACCCAGCCCGTAAAGTCCTTTTAGGCCGTCCACACGGACAGAGGAGGCTTGGTAGGCCCAAATTGAGATGGAGTGATGGATGCGTGCCCCAGAACGGCCGGGATAACGGATTGGCACACGACGGCGCTAAACCGTGAGCGGTATCGAGGATTGTTTCAGCAGACCAAGGCCGCAAAGCGGATGTAGCGCCTGATAAGTAAGTAAGTATTTGTGTAACAAATAGCGAGAGTTCTGTTTTAAAATTGCTTACCTGTAGCGTAATTACTTGAAATTTTGTTACAACTAGTCTGTTTTATTTTATAATTTGTTATGTTATTATTTTAGAAGACTAAAAATAGAAGAATGTTTTTCTAATCATTTTGAAGACACCAGTGAACAAACGTATTTTATTTAATTTTTCTTTTAAATAGCTATGTTAAGGTCTAATGTGAGACCTTCACTAAATTTTTGCAAAGAATTCTTCATGATCATATATAAAAGTGACTACAACAGGGCGTCAAGCTGGCATTCTATTTAACAAATACAGAGTGTCTTGAGAATTGTTGACGTGTTTCCATGTTTTCCTGACGGTGTCCCAAATATTAAAGGTTTTATCACGAGCTTTTTTTGCGCTTTCACATATATTTTTGGGATTGTTCCAAGTTTATAATAATAAGTTTCATCCTTACACCATAAGGAACATTGGTGGAATAGTTTCACCGTGAGATAAATTCCCCGGAAAAGGCTCTTTCTTGTCAACCACTCTGAATGTAAATGGGGATGCTCTTGAACGACTCGCGTCCAAAGGAAACCGAGTTTGGGTTATGTTTACCTGAAGCTTCTTTGTCTCGGACTTCAGGCTATTCAGAGTGAATTTCCTTAAGCCTCCGATAGCGGCAGTGTTTTGACAGGTGTCTTTGGAAATAATCGACGGATCGATTCGTTTGAATAAAGCTGATAGGACAGGACGTTGGAATGAGTATACTTTGAAGCGTAATGTTTCACTGACATTAAAGATGTTCCCTTCTTTTTGTTGATGACTTATCCCCAACAAATAACAATTTACCAAATAAACCCCCCGTTGGCACTGGAATTATCGTTTAGCATTGCAGATTTTCTCACTTGGAAGCTTTTCTCTGCTGCACCTCAATCGCTCAAGTAATTGTACACATTTGTTTGTCCTTTCAAATATTAGACCGATTTGTGCTACCGACAAATCCAACGGTCCGTGAGCCGTCCGGGAGAATTCAGGCCCGTTCGATCCAGCTCAGTACAAAAGCGCACCAAATGCATGCCCAACGGTTTGCAACATTGCACATAATTTGAATATGAAACGGAACGTCCCGGAACCTGCCATCGTTCGTCTCGGGAGGTGACGTCGGGTGTTTTGCGTTTGTATTTGACAAACACCCGGCTCGGTTGGCCTCTGCATCATCAGGTGGGTACGGTCGAATTATGTCACCGGTTTCAGGCCCGGTGCCGGCTGCTGCCCTATTGCTTCAGATCGATCGATACACCAAACCTAAACAACGACACCGCACAGCCTGCTGACTTTCGTCGGCACAATCCTTTTCCCAATGGCGTCGGTGTTTGTTTGTGTGCAACGAAATGGTGGCCGGGGTCAGGGCTGAGCTGCACACGGTTTAACCACCACATGCGGCAGTTTAGATCAAACAAATTGCTGCCGTTCGGTACACAATCGAGGTACACCTAGGCTGAGGAGGGGCGATGAGGGCGCACTGATTTGCATGATTCTCCCGTTCGCATTGCATCCGATCCGAATGCATTCATCGTTCATCGGTGTTGGTGCCGTTTAGTTTGTAGCTGTTGTCGGATGTTGTTGGAGCAATAATTCAACCATTTTTCGATTATCTTTTGGAAAATGACGCCCTTACGCTTTATCGGGAAGGGCTTGATGTGTGGGTGTTTGTTGTGCCAATGCAATGTAGAATTGTTGTAGAGTAGCTGCTGGCTGGTTTGTAACCTTCATTGTTTCGGGAACTAATTTACATTTTCATTTTTGTTCTAGGAGTTGTATTTTTTTACAATTTTGTGAAATTGGCTCACGTGAACATTCTGCCCAGGTAACACATCGTAGAGTACTTGGAGGAGATGTGGCCAGTGCACATTGTGATTTCTAGTTGGAATCCTGCATACAACACGTATGCTTAGAAGATTTTTTACCGCCACCAAGATTTTTTCCATAGTGTCCTCATAAATTCTTTACTACATTGGAATCCCGGTTTGACGATTAATTGAGGCGAGCCCAACACGATATCATGAATAGAATCGCGTAACAGGTATGATGTCCTCACGTTATGTGACAGGATCACAACACTCCACATTGCCTATTTTATGGACCTTGCAGGTAAAAGTTTCCTTTGGGTCTAATCATATTTTTCGATGCGGTAGGACTAGGGGCTTCAAAGGATATAGACCAATGTTAAATAACAGCTTACCTTATAGCTTGGATTATAACAACTTAGGCATCCTGTGACTTGATTTTACCCATAGCAAAGTAATCAGCTCTGCGTTCGGGGAGGCGGTCTGGATGGGATTTGAGCCCCGGTCCCGCCGTGTGAAGCCCGACACCGTTATTGCCTCGGTCAACGGACCTCCTCAGGGAGGGGATGTATGAACACTGGGAGTTCAACTCTCGATCAAATTACAGTATGGAGCCTGGGCGATGAGGTTGTATGAACGGGAAAATTTCATGGACGGCGAAGCCACATGGTCGATGAGGTTTCTTGGACGAAGTGATCTCTTAGTCCCTCTTGGCTGGACAGAGTACAGTAGGCGAGAAGGACTCTTAAAACCCAAGGTCTACTGGACATAACTATCGTGAATTTATAAAGGCTTTGAGTCCTCATTTCCCTATTGAGTTACGAAGCCTATAAAATTTAGATTGTATGAGCTGCTGCTGAATTATGACAACAATAGGTTAAGCCATATTTGATCATCAGACATCGTATAACAAATCTGTAGAACTTTTGTATATTTCAACGAGGTTTTGGAAGTTTAAAACTACATTTATGCAAGAAGTGAATCTAAAACACAAGGAGGTTAAACGTTATCAAAGTGATTTATTCTGCCTGACTTATTTTCGACTGCCCCCCTTCGATCGATCATCTCTCCGTATATTCTTGCTCTTTGGCCGTTCATTTCATCATCTCCCATTTATGTCGTCTTTATGGATACATATTGTTGTCAATGTACAACTATTGCAGTTTATCTATCGATTAAAACTATTGGAATAATCTTTAAAATCTCTGTAATGTTTAGTGGAGCGTATAGAATCCTCAAAGGATTTAATCATTCCTTTCTAGTTTTCTTGGTATGACTGAACCCTTAGCTAGTCTATCAGTCCAGCGCACCAGGGAACAGTTCGGACGGGATTCAATAGCCAGTTCCAGGGTGCGAAGACCGTCTCTGCTACCATTACTGCCTTATAGCGTAGAACACCCAAAAGAAAATACAGATTTAGAAGAAAGCTTATTTGCCCTCATTCACTTGCTGCGTCACGATGAATTCATTCAATTTCAATATTAATACTCCCTGAATACACTACACGATCCACTACACGGACACCAGCGCCACCATCGCCAGAATGAATGATCGATCCATTAGCAGCATAATTGCTTTGAAAGTGTTTCGCTACCATTCGCCTGCATTCGGTCGTCTGCAACTGCATGAATGGCATTTTGCACCTAGCACCGGCAATCGATCGTAATCGGGCGTAGAGCCGAGTAGCCTGTGCCGGTAACACAGGTTCAGCAAACCGGAAGGTGTGATGTGGAAATTTCAATTTCATTGCACGACACGAAGCTGCACTGGAATCGCATCGAACCGCATGCATCGGCTTTGTCCGGGGTTTATGGGTACTGGCCCGGAAATTCGATAACGCTTTTCCGAAACAAAAAAAAAGCCGTTCGCTGTGAAGTGAAACATGGAGGAGATTGTTTTCATCGTGTCAATCACTTCGACAGTCGGTCGGTGTGTAGTGCCGACGAAGATAACTGAATTTTGGCAAACAAGCTAAGCTGCGAAAAAATGCAGCAGAAAAAAAACTTCCATTTTCGGTGCATGAATCGAAATCAATTTGCAGCAGCGATAGGGAGTGTATCTCGGAGTTGATTTGTTTTTGTACATTGGGGCTCTTAGAAGAGCAATATAGGACAAAGTTTTTAAAATAAGTTTTTTTAAACATATAAAGGAACACAAATCCTCTGAAAGTCGCTCACTTAGCATTCACTTGCTACGGTGAGCGAGGGTTCCATCAAAGAGCATATTGATCACGCTAGGTGTAGCGAGATAAATAGCATCAATATAATGCACAATTTGTATCCTTTATTGAATTACCCACGGCTGCGAGTGTGAATGAATGTATGTGATGTGCCCGTGAGATTCAATGGGCAGACAAATCGTCTTCACTAAGGAGTGTGATTGCATCTTCCATCACCATTGATTAGCTGTTCATGTACCGCGCTGCTGATGCAGGAAAGGGGTAATCCAAGCAATGATTGGAATCGTGTTTCGGAATTGAGTCCTTATTGAAGCTTTGTGTCTTGTATTTGAAATTTATAAAATGTTGTGTTCTATAATATATTACCATGAATGCACCTTATCAAAGTAAGAAATTTGCAACAAGCGGTGTGTGTGGAAAAGTGATACATTCTATAATACAAACTCTTACTTCTTCACAAAAACTTCACATGAACTGTGATGTCTGGCGAGGTTCTTCGATAAATGCCAGTCTTCACACGGCTGGAGAGGGGAACGAACCCTGTTTGACCCGCCTTCCCGTATGTAGGACTGATTATCTAGCTATGAGTGAAACCAAAACAAGTAAAGTGAGAAACGGTTTTGGCTCGAAACCTTGCGAATTACGAGAAGAGGCGGGAAGAACTATATTTACTATATTTACGAGAAATGTAAAAGAAAAATACAGTCCTTAACACAACTACACGAACACCTGTATTTTTAGAATAAAATAAAAACTAGAAGAGTTAGCTGAAACTGATGTTGAAGTGAGTCGTAGAAAATTGCAAAACAGACATTTTGAAGTAAAAGTATAATTTTACACACACTTTAATAATTTATTTTGGCACCTGCAAAATTACTATCACATATAACATAACTATACCAACACCTGTGGATAACATTTTTCTCCGCTACTGTAATGGTTTTAAAAATCGTTCAAAAATACAAGTAGCTTAAGACAACTTTTTTGACAGTAAAAATATGTTTGATGTAGTTGAGTAAACGGTTTTAGCTCCCTGTCGGTACGGTTTTTACGGGAAAGACACGATTTTTTAATATTTTTATGTTTAGAATTTTTGATATCGCATGTAATCATTCCAAGTTTTTATTAAATAAGGCATTTTGATAACCCTTCAAATGATGTGTTTGTATTGGATATGCGACACAAACAAGATGTGATAGAAATCCATAAGCAAAGCGAAAATATGGAAAATATTGGAAATACATTGCTTTACATGGGTACAGAAAATTGAAAACCTGCTGTAAAAATAAGCCAGTCTGTTTTTTAGAAAGGTAATAAAATAATGTGTAAAATTATACTTTTTTCTGGAAAATATGTGTTTTTTAATTCTCTACAACTTACTAGAACATCAGATTTAGCTAACTCTTCATCATCCCTATTTCATATAAAAGTTAGTTTTTATCGTTTGATACAACTCATGGGGGTGGGCCCGCTGTAATGGTGACAGGAGCGCCGGTCTTCACACGGCAGTACCGCGGTTCAAATTCCATCCACACCGTCCTCCTTAAGTGAGGACCAACTATTCAATTGTCGAGGAGGTTTCTTTCCTTATGCCTTTTGTCTTTTGTTTTGTACCTTTTGTCAATTACATTTCTTTTATCAGGTTCGTACCTTTCACCTGGTTTTTGAGACAAAAGGAACAGGTTCATTCCTTTCGCCATATTCGTTCCTTTTTCATGGACCTGTTAGATTCAAAATTACGACCCTAGTTCCGATAGCTCCCTTTTGAGGAACGGAACGAACTTGCCAGGTACGCTCTGGAGCTGGAGATGAAGTTTTTAAGAATTAATGAAAGTAAAGTTTAAAACATATCGAAATATGTGCGAAGCTAGAAGTTAAAAGTACAAGAAAGGATAAACCACTTTATCAGAGTTATAAATAAAAAATTGTTAACATACTTAATTATAAATAATACAATTTGAAAGTCTTAACAACTATAAAATAAATAAAACTTAAAGTTAATAAGGATGATTGCTTAAAAACAATTAAAAAGAGAAGAAAAACATTTTACTAAACACTTTTCACAATAATTTTAATCTAACGCTAGTTGCTAATATCCGCTTTTGATTTGCGCAAGACGCGCATTTCGCTTCAATCGCTCGCCTGGGTCTCGGGCCAACGTGCCCTAATGTTTGCCCACGATACACACGCTATCGATAGCATCGCATGCACCAGTCAGCATTGGCACCGGGGAATCGGGGTTATAATATTATAAAAATGTCTGCCATGTTGTCTCAATAGAGAGGTTGATTTGTTTTCCACCCAAACGCCAAGCGGTACGTACGCCGGCTAACCCCAGCACCATTCCCATCACCTATCGAGTGTGGCAAAAATTGCCACAGGATCAAACTGTTCGCCTGTCTGTGTGTGTGTAGGTTGGTTTGGCGAAAGAATTGAAGGGAGGAAGAAAACGAGAAGGCAAAGAAAACCGACGAACCCAAGATAAGCATATTTTGCATCCTAACGACCGTACCGGGCCGGTTGGAATGGGAGCACTGGGAGTAATGTGCATGTGGCCAAGATTTATGGAGTTTTCGGTACGCCACGCGTTCGGTGCATTTTTTTTTCGTTTCCACGCGGTAAAAAAACAACGAAATGCACACATGCTAGGTGCATTGGCTTGGCAATGGTGCTTGGTGCAGCGGAGCGGGAAGTGTGCATAAATTCAATTAGGTTATGCAGACGAGTCTTTTGCACCGCGTCGGTGTCATCCACGGAACGATAATGTTCCTCTATCGCGCTCGGCCAAATCGTTTGCCCTTTTTCGTCCGGCTCTGTCTCACACTGGGTGGGATGTGGTTGCACACAGGAATGTTGTTCTAAATTTCAATCATCCCGACACATCTTGGGTTTTGTGTGTGCTGGCACAATGTGATACGTGAGCGGCAGGTTGCCATTTTCGCGCTTTATATGGGTCAACAGATTTTTAATGTGGTTCCGGAAGGTCTTATCGGAATAGTTTTATGTTTCGATGAGGTTTGCTCATTATAAGCTCGTCGTTCCTGTTGATTATTGGTTAAATAATTATACAAATTAGGGAGATCGTCATGATTCTACGGATATCAATTTTCTATTCTTACCCAACTACAAGGATCGACTTGCCATGTCTCGCGTTTATCCTCATATTTTTGTATTTATTTCTATATACATTTTTGAGAGCTGGTCCAACAGTGTAAGTAGAATTGGAAACCTTTATAACACAAACGATCCTGGGTACTTCAACTCTAGGATATTCAAGAATGCAACCAGACGTTTGTAAGACGAATAAAAATTAACTTACTGCAAGTTTGCAAGAATTCATAATCAAAATCCTCTTTGGATGATTTTTGCAATCCAGAGCAACGCACGGATAGAGACTCTTCAACTGATCTTTTTTTGTTATTGACTCTTAGTCAAACCAAGATCATCCGACATTTACGGAATAGAAGAAGAGTTGAGCCCTGTTAACAATCAGTAATAATGTGCTCATACCAAGTAATCAGACACTGAAACCACTTTGCGGTCTTGTCGTAATGGAGAAGTCCTAGATATTCTTCAAGGTCTTAAAGCCATCGCCTGTCTGGTGGATGCCACAACGCCAACGTTCCATCTCCCAAGGCGCTAATACACCTCCAATGGGCAGCCCGGTGGTAGATAAGACAGTGACGCCGGTCTTCACACGGCAGGATCGGGGTTCAAATTTCATCTGGGCTGTTCCCCCATAGTGAGGACTGACTATCCAACTAAGCGATATCAATAAGTTTAGCAAGCTAGAAATGGCAGACATGATCTTAATTTGGTATTTGGTATATTTGAATTCAACGGGCCGTGAGTGGCCCCCTTGAAGCATGCTAGATAATAATTACAATTAACACGTATAAGGCCGCACAGTACGAATACAATTTAAAAACGTGGTACGAGACATACAAGGTTCATAACGGTTACACACGGCGTTGAATTCACGACACATTAAAATAAGTGGGTCAGAGGAGCCAAATCGAGTGCGGCGCTCCTCCACGTCAAGTAGCGATCGTGCACGGAGAGATCTCGGCGGGACGTAGAGTCCTAGTCGGGAAAGGAGCGCGGGCGAGTCAATCCGATTGTCCAGTAATGCCGCGACGAATAGCCTTTGTGCGTTGCAATTGCGTTGTTTAAGCGGCTCTAGACCAAGCAGCGCACAGCGTCCAGTGTAGTCCACCTGCTCCCCCCAATAACGCAGAGCCAAACGGGTTAACCTCCTCTGGATCGACTCCAACCGGGCCAAGGAACTCGCTGCAGTAGGCCACCAAACGATTGACGCATATTCGACCACGGAGCGTATCAGCGAACAATAAAGCTGCTTCATCGTGATGGGGTCTTTGACGTCACGCGTGATGTGTTTCAGCAGTCCAGTTAGTTGGTTACCCTTAGCAACAACATGCTCAAGCTGGTCGTGAAAGCTCAACTTCTCGTCAAGGAGCACTCCTAGGTCACGTACACAGCTTTTGCGCTCAAGAGATGAGCCATCTAAAGCATAGTTGAATGCTAAGGGATAACGTTTCCTCGTGAAAGAGACGACGACGCATTTCTCAACACTGAGTTTAAGACCGTTTGTAGAGCACCACTGCTGGAACGCTTGTAGGGCATTCTGAAGACGCACCTGGTCAGCTTGGCATCGAATCGGGAGGTATAGCTTCAGGTCGTCGGCATACAGGAGGTAACTACCAGTGGGAAGCACACGCGTAACGTCATTAAGGAAGATAACGAACAACAGTGGTCCGAGATTACTCCCTTGTGGCACGCCCGAGAAGGCTTTAATAGAGCGCGAGACGCCTGAACCCATCTTCACGCGATACGTCCGGTCGATGAGGTAGGACTTCATCCACGCCAGAAACAACCCAGGAAGCCCAAGGACCTGAAGCTTAGCGAGTAGCAGAGAGTGTGGAACACTGTCAAACGCCGCCTTGATGTCAGTATACACCGCGTCAACTTGGAGCCCAGCATCGATGTTTTTATAACAAAAACTGACAAACTCGGTGAGGTTGGTAACCGTTGAGCGCTTAGGAGTGAACCCGTGTTGAGCCGAGCTGATGTAGTTCGATGCGGCTGCTAGTAGGGGCTCATATACAAGCAGCTCGAAAACCTTTGCACATGCGCAGAGTGAAGTAATACCACGGTAGTTGGCAGCATCCGCTTTGTCCCCCTTTTTGTACACAGGGACTAGCCATGAAGTTTTCCAGCGAGTGGGATAAATGCCTTGTTTCACGGATTCCCGGAATATCTTAGTCAAGACCGGGGCAACATTTGCAGCGCAGCGCTTTAGAATAGTAGGTGGGATTTCGTCGGGTCCCGGGGCGAACGAAGGTTTAAGCAGATTAATCGCCTTTAAAACTGATGAATCGTCAATAATTGGCATATTGGGAACCATGGCATCCAGCGGTATCGTTGTGAGTGCGCTTGTAGTCTGGTCCATATCGGTGGTGTCGGGATGGAAGGTGTCAGCAAAGCGCGAGGCAAAAACATCACAAACGGCGGATGGGGTGTTGGCACAACGCCCGTTGTAACGGACAGAGCAGGGAAAGCCGGAGGATTTCCGCTTGGCGTTAACAAAGCTCCAAAGTATACGAGGGTTCTTACGGGACCGAACACCAAGGCGTCGTACGTATGAGAGGTAACAATTTTTGTTGTAGCGACGATATAGGGTGTGCGCAACGTTATAGTTGTACCGCGACACGGCACATCTACGTGTCTTGTATTCGCGGAAAGCGGCGGTCTTGGCTCTTTTTAGTCGACGCAGCGTTCGGTCCCCCCAGGAAGGACCACGTTTGGGTTGCTTCAAAGGCGTGCACCCTTTCAAGGCATTAGACATAAATTGACTAAAGTCATCGACAGCACAGTCAAGAGATGAATAACTGGAGCACACGAAATCATTAGCAAACAAGTCGATCATCGCGACAAGCCTGTTCAGGTCAGTCCTCGCGTAGTCTAGGCTAGGTGTTGACGCAGGAGCTGCTGAGCTTATGTGAGGTACCGTTATGACAGCCTCAAGCGGTGGATGAAAGCGGTCTACGGCGCGCATAGGTGTGGAGGAGACAGCAATGAGGTGTGGTGAGCAGGATGAGGCAACAGCACTGTTCGCGAAAACAAGGTCTAAGAGGCGTCCGCAAGAGTTCCGACAACAATTAAGCTGAAACAGACCACATTGGTGCATCCCGTCGGAGAACTGAGCGCAGCGAACAGCACGCGTATGTGGCTCATAGTAAAGGAACGGTAGATCCGGATCAGGTTGAGCGGATGACCAGGATACCCCAGGCTGATTAAAGTCCCCGAACAGTAGTATACCATCCTCGGGATGTAGAGACGTACACAATGAGGAGATGCAGTCCACGATTTCGGAGAGCGTAGTTGCATTCGCTGCTCGACTAGGTGGAATGTAGGCCGATACAATAAACAGTCGGAAACTTCCAAGCTGAATGACAACGCACACTATCTCAAGCGAAGGATACTGCAGTGGGAATTCCCATGACGTCAAAAAGTCACGACAAGCGATCAGTACTCCACCACCACAAGAGTACGTACTGTTCGACGCGTTGCGGTCGCACCGGTAAACACGAAAGCTGTCATCAAACAGCAGCGACGAGGGCAAGCAAGGTATTAACCAGGTCTCCGTTAACACCACTACATCGAAATCAGATCCCGATACTGATAGACGAAAATCGCTGGCCTTGGATCGCAGACCTCGCACATTTTGATAGTAAATCGGTACAGCGGTGATGGCATAGTGCTTAGTGGTATGCGAGATAGCGCGAACAGTTCGCCGCATGCACGGAACATGAGATTGCCTAGTTACGAAAAAACTGGTTCAATGAGGTTTGACGCAAATTTGTTGTTGTGGTACGGCTACGCATCGAGACGTCAACCAGAGTTTGGTTCGGAGCATCGAGGGATTCATTCTGTATGCGTGTGTCGGGAGTGTGAACAGGTGTCCGTGGTGTGCAAGGTGCAGATGGTCGATCGGTGTTAGTTGGTGTGCGTGTACTGGGTCGAGTGTCGGTAACAGCTGGTGTGCGAGTAGGCAGGCGGTGTTCGTAGATGATCGGCGACGATGTGTTGCGAGGATGTTGTTGATGAGAGGGAAAGAATTCCCGGACACCAACCCCAACTGGCCATGTGGAAGCATTGAGGGCTTTTTCTCGAAGGGATGCAGGGATTCTCACTTTAAACGACAGCCAGTTCACACTGTCAACACAGGTTCCTTTCTTCAGCAAGCAGAATGCTACAGCATCATCGGTGCTTAATCGGCGCTTTACCGAGGCAACAACCTGATCCGCGGAAACAGCCGTAGATAAGTGGGATAGGCGAATCCACATTCTAGTCGTTCGCGGTTCAGTAGCCACGGCTCGAAGTGGAGATGTAGATGGATCGGTGCCTATGCGTTCTTCCTTCCGCAGTAACGGTGGCGGGATGTGGTTAGTTGTGTTAGAGATGGATGATGAGGCAGCGCAAGCAGCGTAAGTCTGTTTGTTTACAGCAATGTTTACATCTGGCGAGGAGGGCTCCTCGGCGACGCGCCTCCGTTTTGAACCAGGGGCGGGGTTTGACACCGTGTGCAGAATACGGGGCGTGGTAGCAGGGCGTTTATAATTCTAATAATATTCTACATATTCGCAACTTTATCATAATTTATTCCAATTACTTGAGGGTGATATCTTCTTACTCTCCATAACAGTCACATAAGCGTTTCTAACTATTATTCAGTCAACAGCTTAAGCCTTAGATGGTCAAGCTTATTCAAACAAATTCATCGAATCAATAAAAATCCTACAGTTCTAAATGGCTTATTCGTGTCCATTGTTTACAGTATCATTTTAATTTGCTTTTAAGCTTAAAACTACTAAATATTAGAAAACGGACGAGTTTTGACTGTGCGTGAGTGTTGTTGTCGATGTGATGGGCAAACTGTGGAGTAGATCATTGTTGGATGAATCCCAAACAATCGAGATGCTGTACTGTGATGTAAAAACCACATAAGCTACTAGTGGATATCTCTTATAAGGCATTTGTATGAAAGGTTTGGTTTGTGGCCCATCCGACCGAGCAAAAGGACTCTTTGGTCTCGACTAGAGTTAGTATCAGTTCAGTAGAGTCAGTGGAGGGTTTTATGAGACGAAGAAGCGGTTCTGAGATTGGATCCAATTTCCCCGGTCCAGGTGTGAGAGATGGTATATTTTGTCCAAAGGGAATTTAGTGTAAGGATGTTGCTGTACTGTTGATGGACAGTTTTGATCGACAAGAGGGTCTGAAGGTGACTGACAACTCAGCAGGTTAAGGTTTGGGAATCGTGGAAGTTCTTCGAGGAGTTGAATGTATGGATTCTGGAGAGATCTTGTGTCGAATGGACTAAGAACAGCCGGAGAAGATGGCGTAAAGTTTCAGTGAACTAACATTTTCTACTACTTCTATAGCCAACTTCTATCAAACTAAATGCATTTAAACCGTCTAATAATCCTCAATCACTCTATTTCTAATCACGAGATGATCCAATATTGTTATTCAATTTACACGAAAGGCAAACATTAGCGTCGATTATATATGCAATTATACAAATAATATTCCAAAGTCTGAGCAACCAGCTGCAGCGAGACGTGACGTGCAAATAAACGACTGTCAATACAATTAGTTTGTCAATTTAATTCCAATCTCGCTGTATGGCAGTGTTGCAAAATGATAAATGAGCTGTTGTTGGGTTGGGTTGTACGTCGTTGTTTTTTCGTTTGCTTCTTCAGGCTATTCATATTGCTGCTTCCGTTCACTTCTGTCACCCAGCCAGTCAACCATTGCATATCATATCAAATATCATCGACCTCAAGTCGACCATAAAATCAGCTCGTTAGCCAATCCGCCATAAAACGGGTGGCCATAAATAATGCATGAAATTATTATCGGATGAATAGACGTATCAGTTGGGCGCAATCGTGAAGCATTACCGTTGATTGTTTTAGATGTGAAACAATACAAACGGCCGTGGTGGGATTGATGTAGGTAAAATAGATTCATATTTAAAAATTTGCATTTTGCCACAAAATTGAACAGATTTTCAGCATTATTGTGACCGTTTTTGGCATACGGTTAGGAGTTGGCCAGAAAGCACCTACAATCTTGTGTAACTAATTAAAAGTTAATAACTTGAACCAGTGTCGAACATTTGAAAGGTTTTAGTGCGTGGAATGCTTCCCAGTTTTCAGCATTGACATGGGTCGAAGAATCAACCACTGCTACCATCCTTTTCTCCAATTTCCCCAGAAAACGCCTTTGTCAGATTCAGATTCGAGGTATTCCATTACGTGTACCTTGTTGTAAACTCCCAGCTGAGCTTCGTTAGCCCTTTCAGTGTCAGTGCCTTGTCGTGTGTGTGTGTTGCCTGTCGTCCCAGCAATGATGTTAGCTGCTTGGAACCGGCGCTGTACTAAGGGGAGTTGGGTAGAATTCTTCACATTCATTATCAAGTGGGACGCATTCTTGAATCCGTCTGACTTTTGCCACGGTAACCACCATCAACAATGTACGTGAAATGCAAATGATTGATGTAGAAGCACACATTCTTGTTGCCAATGAGTTTAGTAATTGTACGACGTTATCGCAGTTGGAAGATGTACGACCGACAGGGAAAACGTGATACAAAGAAAAGCTTCTTCCCTTTTCCCTCTTTCCACTTAGTTGTCTTCTGGGTAGGGAAATTTTTTATATTGATTTTATCGTTACAACAACAAAAAATCAATTCCTTTTGCAGCAACATCAACAGCAGCATGGTGCTTCTTACCATCACCACCACAAAGTGGTACCCATCAATAATGTACCGAACACTTTATGACTTGCTATCTTGGGCAAACTTTTCACTTTTCATCGTTTTGCCGAGGGAGCAAGCGTTTCATTTCTTGGCCACCCAGCAGATTCAGACCACTTCGTCCTGCGACCCGGCACGACCGACCAAGACACACTTGCTCTCTCGGCCGTTCCCAACCCGGATGAACTTATGGAGCTTTGGTGCAACGGGACAGAGCAGTGAACACCCTCATTAAATTAATGACCCGTTTCATAAAGCCATTTTCGGTGGTGAAGTAATAAAATTTTAAGTGTTTCCTCCACATCGATGCCGTCCGGTGTGGACCACGACCGGCAGTTTACGATTGCACAAACTAATTGATCCGGTTTGTTTGGTTTTCGCTGCTCGTGTCCTTACGACGTTCGTTGGGCGTCTGGAAAGTGTCGCAACCCGGGAGGGTGGGGGCCACTTTTTGTACCAAGCTTTACACCGTTCAAGAGATCATAAATTATGATAGAGTAGCATAATAATTGATGCGGAAACAATTTAGGTTGTGTGTATGGGTTTCTGAAGTCGATCACAAGCTTTCGGTATGGTTGCGATGAGGAAGCTTTTTTTTTGGGTGTGGTAAGAGCAGATCGTTTATTGCTGCTCAGTCGTGTGTAGAATATTCGATCATTATGAATTTTATTGGTTGATTGATAGACGTCATCTGATGGTTTGGAGCTGCTGAAGCGATATTTCAATGCGTCATTTAAGGGAAATTCCATGCTATTTGTTATGAAATATCCCACCATCGACTAACTCAGCATCGCTTAGAAGCACACCAGACAACAGTAGCTATAGACAATAGACAAACGTTGAGGATTTGCATTGTAACTTAATCTGCTAAGTATGAAGACAAATGGGTTAGACAAAGTGGCGAGATTGCCTTTTGGCCTCGCCCTTCAAACGGGCTTATAAGGATCCTCATAAAAGGCAAATGCCAGATGCTGATGATCGAAGGGGGCACTTGGCCTTTCGTAGTTCTAAGAGGACTCCTCCAGCTCATTATCCTCCCTACACACCGTATTGCTCTCCGACTGGGGTCTCAATGCGAGCTTGTCCTGATTGTATGACACAAACCTCTCTGAATATTATAGAGTTTGATTCTTAGCTTGATCGGTCTACGAAACTCTGGCAACTAAAAATACCTCATCAGCTGTTCAACTGACTCAAGTAGATCCCGATGTATACTGATCAATATCAAAGGATTTCTAGAAGTTTGGGACAATTCAAACAGGAAACAATTGTTTATGTACGCACTCGTACTCGAGCACTTCTGATCGCAGGCATCTTTTAAAGCAGCTTATCCAACTCTTTTATTCCCAATATTAGAGAAGAAGGGTCCATTATTACATTACTGATATGTTATTTAAAATAAATTGTAAATGTTTTTTTCGTTTATTTATAGAGGCTTTGGGTCTTTGAGACTTCATTCGCCTCTTCCAGGTAAGTATGAATTGTAAATGATTCAAATACGGAGGAAGATTCTGATGTGGACCTTAGCATACTGATCGATCTGGTACAAGTTTAAGTTAGATAATCCGGCATTGTGTAGGCCAGGACATTGAAAGACTGTAGCTACATAGTAGAATAAGCAGAAGGTAAGTCTCCATTGGGTTATATTAGTAAATGACAATGATCAATAGTTAGCCAAAGTCAACGATGTCCATTGATGAAATCCAAATGAGAAATTTCTCCTACCAACTAATGGAGAAAATATTTTCATCCAAACGGCTCGTAAAACATTACATTAGAGATACATTAGCCCTTTGGGCAGTTGAGTGATAAGGTATCTTCAAGGTTTAACTATCTTCAAACGTGATTCCTAAAATTAAGACTCCTCAGCTTTTGCAATATCCAGTGGCGGAACAACATAGGAGCGGAAGCACCGGCCGCTCGGGGCCTCGTCGGTCAGGGGAGCATCATCATACCTTGACCCACCACTACCAATATCTGAAATCTTGCCAATCTTCAAACAACCAGTGAACGCTATTGTCAAGTCTCTTCGAGAAAATAGAACCGAAAGAACCTACACGTAAAACCGTTAACGGTGTGCCAACGAGTATGAATGCGTTTATTTTTATACTACTTTGGTGCTTAGGCGATCATCAGGATTCAAGAGTCATCAGGATGCCGGATTTTTACCAAAGAAACATTTTTCGATCTTCTTGCTCTAGTTTCCCAAATAAACGACGAGAATATAACGTGGAACATTAGCAATACAGAAAATTGCTGTCTTGGGCAAGTCTTGCAGGTGTCGTTCTGTGATATTTGAGTAGCGCACTCACTATCACCTAAGGCCACCGAAGAGCTGATAATGCTTTTTCTCGTTTTAATGGTGCTTCACTATCTGGAGCAATTGAATGCTATTGCGCAGTGGTCATGGTCGCAGCTACAACTCAAAGGTAAAATCGCTGTTAATTGTAATCTTTTCCCGACTGATGTCTTACTTTGAGTCTGGACCTGTATGAGTCTGAGAGTAAAAGTCGCTGCCACAGGCGTCTATGTAACACTTTAATGCCTTTAAAAGTCCTGGATTAAAGATAAACAATCATCAGGTTAACAAAATTAGACTATTTGCATTAAAGCCTCATTATGTTAAGAGCATCCATTTCCCAAACGCTGTAAGAAAATAAATAGCTAATGCAATCATATGCTTATATCCCAATTATTATTCATATTTTAAAGAACTTTTATTGTTTAAAAAATTCATAAAATTTCCTATTAATGTCTGAATTGCATCTTGCGTCAACCATATCCACTTCCTTCCGACATTTGCGTCAAAGCTTAATCAAAATGCAAACATACTTCTCAAGGAAAAGATTAGTTTTCATTCCCTCCACATTTTGTCAGCCGGACAATTTATTCGCTTCCGTCCGCAGGGAAGTGTAATCACTATCCTTCATTTAGATCACACCACTTGGCAGAGATTATTGCATCTCGATAAGGCACGGGAGGGGTTTTTCGCAACGCAACGAAACGAATTGCTCCATGCAGCAAACCGTGCGACGCAGGAAAAACCTCTACTGAGCGGAAAAACAAACATTCAATCGAACGGAATTTGCTCGGACAGTGCAGGAAGTGGGTGCGATAACACATGAGTAATTTATTTTCCTGTATCGAAACCTCCCGGGGTCGGGCTGGGATGGAGTCAAAGTTTGGTTACGTTGGCCAGCAGGAAAAGCAAGCCATTTGTACCCGGACGAAGGTGTATCGAAGGATTCGCAGCTGGTGGTGGATGAAGATTTGTCTTAAACTCGGACACCGGAAGTTCCAGTACCATGTATGTGACAGGAGGGATATTAAATTCATTCCGTATCTCTGAGAACCTTCTCGGTGCGTGTCTCTGTGCCTGTGTGTGTTTATCTTCAATCTACCCTTCGCAGTGCAATCGTTTTTATTTGTCTGCGGAGCTCGGAGGGAGATCGTTTTTTTTCTTCTGTTTGCCCAGCGTCCAAGAAGTTCGCTTCCGTTCTTTTCTTTCGGTAAGCCAATATATTGGCAACAAAAATCTAAACTCGTGCAACAAAGGCAACAAAAAGGGAAAACACACGTTGGCAAAGCTGCAAAAGACCGAACGGATGCCGTTGGAACGGTGCAGTCACCGGTTGGTGATGAAAAGAGCGACAAAAGTGTGCGATAAGAAAGTGGCAAATAGGGTGTGGGGGGGGGGGGGGGTGAAGGTGGAACGGGACGGGAAGGAAAAGGATTTTGTACGGCACTGAAAGCCGACCATGAAAGAAACCAGTGCGCCATAGCAATTAATTTCACGGTTCGTGACATTTAAAAGCAAGCAAGCTTTGGGATTTATGCTAAATGAAAGGTGAAGGTGCTAACGTCAGCCTTGAGGAGCTAACCTGAGGAAGGGGACAGGGGGGGGGGGGGTGGACTCGGCTGCGAAGAGGTCTGGGGGGGGGGGGGGGGCTTGGTGTGGTAGGAAAAACTTTTGTATCCGCCTGTGTCTTTGCGTGTGCATGGCAACACGGACGGGTTTTTTTGACTGATGTTTAAATACTTTGAATCGGGAGAAGGTTATGGAACATTTTGGATTTATTTAACAGTGTCTGGGAATGTTGAGAGTTAAATTAAAAGTAACTTTTGGTCGTTTATTTAATGCTATGGAGTTTAATGACTTTTTGAACTATTAAAGAGACTTCTAAGCATGAATTGAAACTTAATAAAAAGTTGACGTATTTTTGTGCCATCAAGTTAATTATTGAAGAGGCCTGCTGTTATAAAAATCTTCGAAGCTGTCCATCGCTAAATTTTGTAGTCAAAAATAGATTTTTAAGCTGAAATTACATTATCACCTCGTATCAACATCACCACCACCACGATCGATCGAAAGCGGGTGCAAATGTATTTTCAAACTGCCTGGCACCCATCCCGGCAAGTGATTGAAACAATCTGTTGCGACAAAACTTCATTATTTTGTTGCACAAACTCGCCCGAAATAATCCGAACTCGTTCACTCTTAACGACGCAGCGTTTTGAAGGGTTGAAATGTGTTGGGTTTCAGCCCCGGAAGCGAAAAAAGTTGGAGTCGAATTATCCTTCCCTAAAAATACAAAAAAGAAAAACTTGGCGTCACATGTGCTGTCGTTTGGGGAGCGAGAACGTCACGGAAGCCTAGGAAAACTCCGGACCTTCCCGTCTGATGGGGAAAGTTGTTGTTAGGTTGATTTTTTTTTCTCACCATAGGCTCATTTCCTTTTTGATTCTGTTGGTTGGTGATTTTACCAAGTCTCTTCCCCTCGTTTGGAATTGGAAGGTAGTCTGGAGCAATGTGAGCGGTGGGGCGTATACGTATGGGACGGAATTTCCGGGATATAAATTAAATTGATGCGCTCGGTAAATACTGGTCCGAGATTTGTTCCTTCATTATCGGTGCAGTAGATTAAGTAATAGCTATTTGTTTTCGTTAAAGGTAATGTGCGCTTTATGGACACTAAAAAAAGGGGTTGCTTGGTGTATTTTCGAGCTTTCTCCTTATTGGAGTTTTGATATAAAACTATTTATTTGACGCGTTCGTTTCGCAAAATATTTTCCACATAAATTTGTGTACCATTTTTTAGTACAGCTAGAGGTATTATCTTGCAACACTTAAATCTCATAATTTTTCCTTAAGTCCTTATACCTCCACACGCTTATACTATGACTGAGCTGTATGCTCGTACGTGAAACGCGAACAGCACTGTAAGAAAGATTGATCATTGTTCTGCGAGAAGAATCAACTCAAGGAAGCCAGAAATGTTGCCCTGATGAGTTAACAAAGAAGAAATAAGTGTAAGAATAGTGCATGTGTTAAATTGTGTATTGTGAAAATCTGGCTCAGGAAGGCCATTGATTTGCGTTGAGACGAAAATAAAAAGTGTTAATGACTTGTAATTAATACATTAAACAGATAACGACTAAGACTCTCACTTTGGGCAGGACTTTTCTCACGGACTACAAAGCGTCTTAATGATTGTTAACGAAGCGTCCGAATACCTTTGAGACAAGGTGTTCTCTCACAATATAGACCCTCACTAGCAGCAGGACATTGCCTTTGAGTGACGGAGAACCACACAAGGAAACAACTCAGCACACCCAGGAGGATGTGCCCTTTTATGGTTCGGAGTTGGGAAATTTTTGCCAACTAAACTATAAGGAAAACTATTTATCAATAGATTTTTATTTTTTGTTATCGTCAGAACGTTCTAATTGAATCAAAACCGAATACATTACCTATTCCTTTTCGTGGAAAAGGATTGGCATCAGGGCTGATGAACAATGCATTAGGTGACTGACGGTGGAGGGTTAAGAATCAAAAACAAATGATCTCAGTATTTTACACTTTGGGCAGTAACAAGATAGATCAGCAGTTCAAAACATGCAATTCAAGTAGAGATCCTTTTGATAGGCTTAAAATACTTCATGGGGATCTACCTTTCCAACAAGCTCTCTGCTCACATTCGTCCATTTACTTGAAAGCAGGGCTAGTCTTACTTACTTACTTATCCGGCGCTATAATCGTCTTGGCCTGCTGGAACAATCCTCTATCCCGGCCAATCTGCCAATCCATTGTCCCGGCGGTTCGGGCGAACGCATCAACGCCATCACTCCATCTCAATTTGGGCCTACCACGCCTCCTCTGTCCGTGTGGACCGCCTAAAAGGACTAAACGAGCTAGGTCGTCCGTTGTCATTCTCATGACATGAACAGCCCACCAGAGCCTGGCGAGTCTAATGCGCTGCGCGATGGTGAGATCATCGAACAGCTTGTAGAGCTCGTCATTATAGCGGATCCTCCATTGTCTTTCCACACATACGGGGCCAAAAATCCTTCTGAGCATCTTCCTCTCGAACGCGGCTAAGAGGGCTTCGTCAGTTTTGGACAGAATCCGTGTCTCAGAGGCGTATGTGAGTACTGGGAATACCTAACTGTATAACCACTGCGAAAATCAGTAGTTGGTAGCAGGGGCGCTGGTGGTGCCACTATCATTTCACAGGGCTAGACTAGCCAGGACTTTAAAAGGGAGTGTAAAAGAATAAGCTATCATTACGAGACGTGAAAATTTCGTTAATTAAACAATACATTGCTCTATTTCAATTTATGCCGCTTAATTTTCTATGATTATATTTTAATTTGCACATTTCATTCGCAAACTAAAATGTTTAGAGTGTTCTTGCTCATATTCATATTTTCATAATTTTTATCATTTTAAAACTTTCATGTTTTTCTCCTTCGTGCTGTATTAATATTAATACTAGTGTAAGATATATTATAATGAGTCTGACATTCTGAGAAGCTTTTAAAACAAACAGTTGTTTTTTTTATAGTAACTGCGAATGGAAACTGATTACTAGTACTAGTAATTACTAGATTACTAATACTAGTGTAAGATATATTATAATGAGTCTGACATTCTGAGAAGCTTTTAAAACAAACAGTTGTTTTTTTATAGTAACGGCGAATGGAAACTGATTTATATGTTTCTAAAGCTGGTGTTGGCTGTCTGTTGACGTCGGCAGGTTTGTCGGCTGGCTTCTAGTACTGGACATCCGAATCTTCCTAGTTCCGAATATCCAAACACTAGTACGCAAGACTGACTATTCAGCTAGACGGGAAAACTTTGCCAAGGAAGCAACTAAAGACCTCTCTCTCAGCTCAAAGAAAAGGGAATAAAATGTAAAACCAAACATTATTGAGATAGTCGTATTAGTCGTGCTTTATCATGCTCAGAGAGTTGTTTATTGCAAAGAAACGAAGAAATGCTTGGCGTTGTTGTTGTTGAACACAAAAGTCTTACCCAGAATTGAAAGAACTGGTATCCCCCTGTCGATCCAAAAGTGATGCAGCAATGCATACTCAATTGGCCATTAAGTGTAAACACTCGAGAAAAAAGCTTCGATCGAACAAACAACTACACACCAAGTGATTTGCTTGTCACTATTAGCCCTTGCTGTATTGTACTTTTTCAAGATGTTTGACTGCTGCTACTGCTGCTGGTGCTGAAATGAGGAAAAAAAAAACATCTCCACATCCAACTACAAATCTGCTTAACCAGGAAATAGGGTGATCAATCTGTCATCGGAGATATCTGGTGAGAGGGCTCACAGGATATCGATACGACGTTTATGGCACCGTACCGGCTGGATGAAACCTTACCCGTGCATATTATTGCAACTCCGTTGGTCTCGCCCACCGAAAAGCAGGTCCGGCAATACCGGCATCGTTAGCCAGCCATGTGGCCGGAGTTTATATTCTTGCAACTTTTCCCCGGGCGGATGTACGCTCGGGAGGAAGCCGGTAGTTGGAAGCATCTTGGTCAGTGATGCGACCAATGGTACCGATACAGTGCAGTGCAGACTGCCGGTCCTGCTCAGCTGGTCTTACGGATGCTCGGTTCGTACGAAGCGAAGCGATAATCTTCTTACGTGTTGCCGTACTTGATTTTGCCCGAGCGACCGGCGGGATGGGAAAATCTTGAAGACTTTATTTTGCTTTCGTCTCGGTGCGCGCGTGATGCAAGGGACGTGCCCTGGAGCTAAGAATATCGTAACGATCTTCCGGTGTAGATGGTTGGTGTAGAAAGTCTATTGCCGCTTCGATTTTCCCAAGACCATCACTGGCAAGCGCGAGTCGGAGCAGCATAACCACGTACAGGAACGGGCTTTTCTCAGGTGCCACGGGAACCATCAACCGATGGCCATTTGCCAGGATCATTCGCTTGAGATGAACTGAAGAACTAATCAATTTATTATTAAATCTCACTTTTCTTCCCAGCCAGCCGCTCTGGTACACCGGATACCGGATCGGGTTTGCATGCACGTTGGCCGAGGTCGGGTGTGCGTTGGGTTCGGGAGTTGTGTGTTGTGGCACCGTCGTACAACGCAGAAATGATAAGTCGCAGCCAATGGAAGACCGACCGGTCGTGGACAGATATGATAATCAATGTTAAATGGAAATGGTGGCGTTGGGAGCCTGCACACGTATTCAAAAGGGCCAAAGGCGTGTGTGCGGATCCCATGTGTACGGTGAGCATGATTGGAAAAGAGATTATATGCGGTGATGTGTAATTGTACACCTTGCCACGAGACACCCGTGTGTGTGTGTGAGTGAGGTTCGTAGCGTGTGTTCTTAATGGTGTTCGGCGCGGTACTTGACTTCGGTGTGCTAGGGGTTTCCTTGCAGTGATCGGCTGGGGATTAATAGTGGGCCCACGATTCACAGGCAGAGTTTAATTAGTTTTGCCTTGTTTATGATATTACGACCTGTGGCAGGGCAGGTTGCTGATGATGATAAGCGGTTCAATAAAAGGGGTCAGAGCTATGAGCGAGAGCAAAATCCGAAACGTTGTGATTTGAGGAATCTGAAATGATTGTATAGTAGAAGAATTGAGGAGGATAAATGAGGTGTGTATCATATTTGAACGTTTCTAAGCTTACTACTGAGTTCTAACTCTTTTTCAAGTGGTTCTTCAGATATAGAAGATATCTAAAAATTGTACATAAATTAACAAAAACAATCTTAACGAGAACCAGTGGAAGCTTAGTTATTCACTCAATATATTCTAGTAGATGTCGGCATCTGTAAGCAGTTTGCATGAAGCAATATGTAACCATACTTTGACATGCAATTTTATCTGCTATTATTTGTTGGACTTGGCTATTTTCAAGATGGAGAAAAATAGGTTCTTGTCTAAAACTATGTATTTTGAAGAGAATTTCCTGTGCGAAACCATTGACTCAAAGCTCATGGCGAAAATGTTTTGTTTAGAAACTAGCCTCCGCAATTAGGCATTCGCTGAGAGTTGAGACGTCCTCGAAGATTTGTTCCTATTTTGTGGACGCTTTTTTGGTCAAATATTGCACAAAATTGCCTATCGAGCAACCATCCTATTCACTGAACTTAGCCTGACCGGACCGGACCAAACATTAAATTTCCTCTTCGCGCACGTCGTTTCGAGTTCGAGTTAAGTCTTAAAACAATATTTCTGATGTAATTGGTTTTATTGGGGCCAATTTTTCGAATCATACAGAACAAATCGATCCCGAATTGCTGATGGAGTATGAAGCTGTTATGGATAGTGTGAAATAAAGATCGAGACATCCAAATATCTTTCGTCCATCGCGACACTCAAGCCAGTGATTCCCCAGTTTTACGGTTTTTTTTTTGTTAAAAATAGGAATAAACGGGCAGATTAGATTCAGAAAGCGAACAAGGTAGTTCTTAGATCCTTCATCTCGTAACTTTTCTGCTAGTGGCACTAAAGGTACTCTCTCTCTTCTTAAGTCAGTCCTCACTACGGGGAATCGGTCCGGGTGAGATTTGAACCCCGGAGTGAAGACCGGCGCCGTTGTCGCGTTTACCACCGGAACGCCCCTAGGTTTCGGAACTTTAAAGTCAAAATTATGACTTAAGGGTAAGATTATTGACAAAAAGACTCATTCAATGACTAGTTTTAAACATTCCAGCTAGGCCGTGTATGTAAATACAGTGTATTGGACTGAAATGTTCTTGCCCTAAAATATCTCACTTACAGATTATCGATGAGTTCTGGCTATGGGAAGTTTAACTCATCAAAAATGCCCTTAAGCTACTCAAATGGAAGATTCAGAAGCATTTTTAATATGTTTCGCCTTGCGGTGTGAAAGTTTGGTGAGTATGTAGCTGACAATTTTTTATTATTCTTCAACTCTGTGACCTAAATGAACTACCAGCGTTATTCTTCGAGATTTCTCGTATCACTGTTTTAAATCGATTATAATACTTGAAAATCACTTATGAAAACCTTTGTTCCTGATGTTACACCAACAATTTCACATACAAAGCTCTCTTAAATCTCTCAGTTCTTGCTTCTATTCAACACATCCAACGATCTACACAAACCTATGGTTACAGGTACGGCTCTAGCATCCTTTATCTGCAAAAGATTTATCGAAGCTTTACTTGTACCTGTCACGCTTTGTTCAGAGCGGTGGAATAATTTACAAAAAATACACCCACAAGGCTTAACGGATATCATGACATTGTCCCTGGTACTACAAGGCAGCAAGAAAAAAAATAGGAGAAACCCACCGACGACAACGTTCGTGATAGCTCGGCCCGAGCTGGTCCGGGTGTTCCCTTAAAACTCGCTACTAGAACGAGAGTGATTAAAACCACCAACGAAAGGTCCTAACCACCAAGCCTTTTGGGGAATCCGGTGTAACGTGAATCGATGGTTCCGGTAAAAAAGCGCCCCATCCCCCCAGACACACAAACACACCGTAAGCAAAAGGATTCGGGCGTTCGTTCACCACCGCAATCCGGATTTGTTTGATTGATTTACGATTAATCTGAAGTTTTGCAACATTCCTCGGCAAACCAGAAGGGCTGCCGAATGAATGAAATAAAAAAAAGGTCCCAGTGGGAGGGCTTTGATTTAAAATTTATAGTCCTGCTTCAACGGGAATTGAATTGTTTTGTCTGACCTGTGGGGCCAGATGAAGAGTGGACGACGGACGGAGGAAAGCTTTGAGTAAGCGATATTTGATCATAAGCCTTTCTTGTGTGCCCTGTATCAATTATTTACTGTGTAAAGGGTTAGGCTTGGGAATTGAGATTTTGTAATTGTTTAATTTATATTTTATTGTTTTTAACTTGTTTTATTACTTTTTTCATGTTACGTTGCTTTTTAATTGAGATGTATTATATTTCCTCTAAGGTTTCAAATTAAGAGGCTCACTTATTATTTTGCACTTCATATTTCTGAAGTTTAATTCGAGTGAACCCTTTTTCAATCGTAATTTAAGCATTTTCATGATTTTGTTCATATTTTGTTACTCCAATTTTATGACCAACTTTTTCATTTTAAATTTTATTTTTTCTCATTTTGATATATCCTGTCTTCGAAAATCTTTCTTCCTTTCCTTGTTTTGTTTCTTACTTCATATTTATATAATTTAATAGTTTTGTTTTGTTTAAAATGTATTTTATTTATTATATATATTTTGTTCTTATTTCTTATTATCTTATTCTTCTTTTTTATTATTTTCTTTATAATTGATTTAGTACAACAGGGCCCTTTCAGTGCTCGGGTAAGTGCGTGCAATATCAATGGCTACTATGACAATATCATCTGAGGACATCACAATAAAAGGTATTTGATCTCCCTATCATCTAAAGCCGTTTCCATATCAACTTTCATTGTTTGCCTTCCATCTAAGAAGCCTGCCATAAAAACGAATGCTATTGCCTTATCAGCTAAAAACCCCTGTTTTAATTAAATTTATTTAAATTTTCTTCAGTTTTTGGGTTTATTAGAGATCATTTTTTATGCCTCGAGAACAACTAATATACTTACATGAAATGACATAATCACCTACAAAAAGCATTGCACACATACTTCATCCTTTTTTTAAACAACACTACCACCCATTTATGCCTTTTCGAGAACGCTTCACACTCATTATACCATTTCCTCCCATTACGCTAAAATGGTGCCGAATTATCTTACGTGACAGCAAACGCGGCCGTTTTCCTGTCGCCATCGTAATTTTCCTTATTCAGCTCCGGCGCTTTGAACGACTCTCAAGACACCAAACCAAAACCATCCACCGAACGGTATTTGTAAAATGCGTTCCTCAAGTGGTTGAGTCACTAGTGTAGTGGTTCCGTGCCTCTTCCTGTAACCGTTAGGATGGAAGCCGATGAAAAATTATCCTCCCCAAACGGAGCCAAAGTCAGCCGACGTGCCGAATGCCTGGTGCCGGCAGCCGTTTTTCGCATTAGCATCCACGGCACGTACTGGGGATTGTTTACAAGTTAAAGAATCTCTTGATGTTTTGTCGCTCCCTCCCGGAGGAGAATCGTTCGGTACGTTCGTGATCTTCCCGACCAGACGATTTGTCTTGTTTTATGAAGATATGTTTTGCAGGTTGTTGTTTCGCAGATGATGCTGAACGTGGTGTTTATGTGTGTGTTTGTGTGTGTGTGCGTGTTGGGGGAATGTTTGTATGACATTAGAAATATGTCGATGATGCTCATTCCGCTTTGTGGGAACGTTAGGATCGTGGGAACTGTCACGATAAGCAGCCGGGAGTGTATTGCTTCGGAGAAAATGACGAATAGAAGGAGGCTGAAGTTTGTGTTACTTTTCGTCTTTGTACTGAGTCCGTTTTTTAAGTGTAATTTTTTAAACGTCAATTAACTTATTACCAACTTAAATTAGAATCAAAGTTAGGATAAACGTGCAGCACAAGCTGGAAGGTCTGCCAATCAAAGCCAAAAGTCTACCTGTTTCATTTTGACAAAGGAGAGAATTTGTTTCAAAACTTAACACAAATTTCAATAGGGTTATTTTTTCGGGTTTGCAAGTAACATAAGGTGATTAGGTACTAAATACAATACTCGGAAACCACCCGTCAAAAGTTATTTTGGGGATATTACAGGTCGATAGGCGTGACAGCATTATATTGACATAGGATAAAGTCCTGCGACTGATATGGGTTTCGTTAAGCTACTGATAACAGTAGTAACCAACAAAATAAATAATAATTTTAGTCCTTTTCTTAATGCTTATTCAGCTTAAGTAAATTTATATAATCCAGTAAAGCATAAATAATCACGTCTTTGTTTAAAGCAAATTTTCTAAACTTTAATATATTCCAGAGTTATAAAATTTTGAAAGAGATTTTTTTCCCGTACGCTTTAACATTCTCTCTATCTAAATTTCATTCTCTCTTTCTCTCTTTCATGCATCCATTGTGAAACAAAAATGTTCATTCTGCATTGTGCTCGGTGCCGCCGTGTATTGTTTGCTAGCGTCGACTGGAAATATTGAGCAAGATCCGTAAGATATTCTATGGAGTTTCTCTTCACTACAGCACCTACCGAGGCCGAGAAGCATTCCAAACGGAAGCATTTAGATCATTTCAAATGTGTGTGTGTGTGTGTGTCGAGGGTTTTTTTTGTTGTTGGGTTGACTGTGTACCGTACGTTCTGTATGACCAATGCTTCTACTTTCGGTCAAAATTGTGTGTACCGATCTCCGAACCAATGGGCGCACCTGGGAAAATCCTTTTGTCCGGGTGAACTCTTCGCTTTCCATTTATCAACAGCTTTGGTCGTATTGGGGGGGGGGGGGGGGGGGGGGGAGATTTTTCACAATTCTTTCACCTTCGCACCGATACAGATTTTGCCAATGAGATGGCATTGTGTTGGTTATTGTTTCGGCAGCCGATATGTGCTGACGGGTGCTGAGAAAAGGGGGATGGGATTTGGGTGGAAAATTTTAGCATTTTTAGTACGGGAGTTTTCTGATTCTCTGTGCACCGGAAGCATTTCCGGGCACAGTTTCCTGCGAGGTCGATTGAAAAATTCAGTTGTGGGATGTACGAAAGATTTGGGTTGAATTTCATGGCCTTTTCAGTACTTTATTTTATAAAATCAGTGCAGATTGCAGGAAAATATCTGTAAAGTAATGTATTGTAGTGACTATCAAGTATAAAATGAAATAAAAAATTACTTTAATTTACATTTTACAATTCATATGAATATGTAAAGTGAAAGCTATTAAAATCCCCCTCTACGCATGCTGTGAAAACAGTCGCTTCATTAGAGCTTTGAGGTAGCAGGTTGCATTTATTGTGCCATAAAATAAAATGGCCAATTAATTTGTATGCCCGTTATTGAAAACATGTCTCATAAAACCAAATTCAATTAAAATATCAAATAAAATATCCATGTTCGGAAACACAAAGGTACAAAAAATAGGTTACAAAAATGAAGTAGAAATGATGTTAAAATCACATTGAGTAGTTTGTAAAGTGCACCAACCATATGGTGCAAGCATAAATCTCATCCAAACCGTCCCTTCAAAGTGAGGACTGCCTACTCAACTATCGTTCCATCGGAGTTGTTTTTACTGCTTTAGATTCGAAATGTTACAGTTTAAAAACACATTCTTTGACAGTGGAATTGCCCAGCTTTTTTACATTTGATTTACTAGTTTAATAAGCTTTTTAATATTGAAAGAAACTATAGGATAGACTTTTTGGTTTAGATACAGAGCGGCTGTTGAGCAAAGGTCAATGGAGGCGCCCAGTAAGTTGTTCGCAATGCAAAATGTGGGTTCTTTGTCATGGTGTTCACTTTATTTGTGTTTTTTTAATACATTCAAGAACATTTTTATTGAAGAAAAATCTGCAATAAAATACTAATGTATGGCTATTAGCATAGTTATGTCTGCAGTATTTTTTGACCGTAGTAAATTTAGCAAAATCAAGAAATGGCTGCACCAGGCCTTTCGAGGTTGTGGTGCCAAAGAAGAAGTAAGAGAAATAGAAAACCTTTTAAAAATCGTATTAGTGAAGTTTACGACTTGGTGGTAGAGGCGACAACGGTGCCGGTTCAACTCGCATCCGGCAGGACCGGGGCTCAAATGCCATCTGGACTGTGCCCCCATGGCGAGGACTGATCATCCAACTATTAGGTATTAATGCCAGAAATAGCAGACATGACTCAATAGGTCATTAGCACAATAGATTTTCAATGAATAGTTTTTTTCGGCCTGGATGTATTCCTATGAAAAATCTAACTTTTGTTTGTTTGTTTGTCTGCTCAATATCGTTTCATTCAGTATCGTTTTTATCATTGTCTTGAAAATGTGATTAAAAATTTGAATCGAATAAACTAAGACTGTTAATTTTTTTTTGGGAATCTGCTCTTTCACAGTAAACAAAGTCCAGTTTTGTAATTAAAAGTGTTCGATTTTTCAAGGCAGCAAAAATAGTTTTAGTTTCATTTTTCGTTCGTAAGGGTGTTTCATGTTAACCAGCTCCCTTCATGGCCCTAAGCGGATTGAAAGAACGGGGCCTGCTCCAAGGACCTTGCCCTCAGGGGCCTCTTTCAAGGGGGCTCCTTCAACGGACCTATTCCTTTTTTAAAGGGGTCTAATCCAAAGGGCACAAGGGGATTGCTCTAAGAGTCCTACTCCAAGGATTGGACTAGTGTTGGTGAGCTCTACAGCTACATAGCTCTACATAGTTTCCGGTGTCTATGAGCGTCTGCCCTCACTATGAAGCTTTGAACTCACAAAGTACACTTCAAAGTCCTCGCCCTTACCAGCCTTTCAACGAATAAGACTCGTCAGGCTCCTGTGTGAACTGGATGTTGTAAACATTTGCAGAGGTGTCGTACAAAGGTCATACTTAAATGGTATATTGGCGTTGATGCCATAAAGGTCGAAGGCGCTACACCATGACATTACGTATGTAGATAGTATCGAGAGCTTCTTCAGCATCCCAAGAACTTGAAGCGATGGTAGTGTCTTATAAGTGTGTGTACAACAGTTTTTGACAGAGAAATTAAGAGCTTTTAAATAGCTTTAAGGTTATTCGCATAAGTTTTCATTAAATTGATTAAAACCACATCCAGTGTTTCAATTATAACATCCTTATACACACACACATTCATGACATCTAACATGTTATAAATGTCGAACAACAGCAATAGCGCTTGGCACTTGTGGTAGCGAATGGTTGTCTATTTTTTGCCACATAAACGATACATGAAAGAAATTTAATAATTGAGCTCCTAATAATCCCTTCCCCAGGCGGTGTGGACATCTGTTTCAATTGCTACCATCTTAATTGTTCTACGAACGCAGGGTGCGAAAAAACAAAAAAAAAAAAAACAACACCAAAACAAGAACAATGCAACCCATAATACAAAACTAACCAAGTTGAACAACAGAATGAACAACTGTGTAGCACGTTGTGTGTGTGTGTGCAGCGAACACTACAAACGAAAGAACGAGAGTAACGTGTTAGGACATATGTTACCGACCTCTTGCCAACAATAGCCGACCAGCGTGTGTACGGTTTTCTGGTGTGGCTGTGAATTGGTTGCCCTTTGGCAGTGTGCTTGTTGTTTGGTGATGATTTTTTCGTGTTGCTTGTTTTGTGTGTCCTTGGTGTTGTTTCTCTGAATTAATGTGAAAAAATGAACAATGAACTACTGTATATTAGCAACAGCACGTCCTGAGTAAGAAAAAATGGGTGTTTTTAAACGTGATATTTTAATTAACTTTTATTGTAAAGAAGATCATGACTTTTTGCTTAAACATAATTTGAGAGAATATCGAAAATATTGTTCTGTACCACAGTTGGACATTCGGCAGAAATATGCACACAATTTACTTAATGTTTGCCCACCACCATTATGACACTTCCGATGACCATTATACGATAATGCATAATAAATGGACGGCCAACCGCCAAGATCCGGTAGCAATGAAAAGTCCGTAACAACTGCATTGCGGTCAGCTGAAGGCTGTTTCTCGCTTAAATGGAGCTGTAGCTCGATTTGAAGATTTATGCTGCGGAGGAATTGTGGAGGAAATTTACTGGAAATTGAAGTTATGCTTTAATTATTTCCCCCAAAAGTGTTATAATGATTCATTTGAATTGAAAACCTTATGAAAAAATTCTTTGAATATTTATTTTGTGATTAAAAATATTTAAAAGAAAGTTGATAGAATGACTCACACATCGGAAAAAAGAAAACACAAGAGCAAACATCTTTAATGATCGTTATTCTATCAAAACCTTCTCGTTTTCACATTTTCTTTTTGATGGCGATAAAATGCACTGTCATGGTTGTCAGCCGCTTTTGAGCGCAAAAGAATGCAAATAGCTCGATAGTGCTCTCGGGGCTGTCGGCATTCGGGCCATGTTCGCATGATGAGTGAATGGGGGAAACCCCCCCCCCCCCCGTTCGTTCGTATCGTTCTTTTAATTTTGATAAAGTGTTTTATTGGTGTATTGTGCTGTTGCAACATAGCTGACCCGCTGTCAGCGGTGGAGCAAAGTCATTTGTTAACTTTTCTTGAGAAAAAAGAGGTGAAGAAATGAGGTCAGAGTTTGAAGAGAAATAAAGGGAAGAAAAATAATAACATTGAAGTTATAAAAGCTACAAAGTTGTAAAAAAAAAAACTCTAAACATTCCAATTTTATGATAAATAAGGAAGAAAACCGACATGAAAGTTCGCATCACACTATTAAACAATCAACAGAACTACGATCTCGCTTTTCCATCTCTGAAAAAGAACAACCTCTTCCATCTACGAGTTTCGACGAACTGAACTGTCACTTTGCAGGAATTTAGATACATTTCCCCTTATAACCGTTCCAGATCAGGACAAGAAACGATTTCCCAACCGAATGACACAAGAAAGGACATGCGCAGATCGTCGCTTCCAGTGGTGCGAATGTTTCCCCAATCACCAGAACCCGAAGCATTACTTGTTGAATGAGAGTTTTCTCCTTCGCAGAGACGGCATTAGATCACATTCGACATCCAAAAGTGTGACATGTGTTTCGATTTTGTTCCATTTCCATTTCCTTTTTTTGCTTTGAGTACAGCTTAAGTAGTTTGTTTGGCGTTTAAGACCGTTACACCTGCAGTAAGAGGTGATAGTGGTAAGCGAGAGCGTTTCAGAGCTTGCGGAGCCAACTTCAGTTTTGTGAGTGGCTCATGGCTGTTTTGGAGATGAATTTTGGTTCTTTAAAATTTTAAGCTTCAATAGAAATTTAAATTTAAATTGCTCGTTCATGAAAGAAATTTCCATTTCCTTCGCGCAAAAACCTTAAATCAACAGCGAAAACATCGGCTAGCCTCATCCATACCCAAATAACCTTCTTGTTTCGTCAAATATTTTCTTCTCATTTCATCGCCATCGCGCTCGCTTGAAGAACGCATCTTATCATGCCGTTTTACATAAATTTAATGCTCACTTACTAGACCCGGTCGAGTGGTGGGGCACTTGGTACTATGGTACTTCTGGCAATCGATGAGTACCGTGTAAACATTCCGTGCCACAAGCAAGTAGGATTGCATCCTAGACGCTAGGCTAAGGAGCCGTGCGACTGCCGAGCGTGATAATTGGTTTTGCAGTTTGATTCTGGCCTGGGCAGGGCACGCTGATGCTCCAGCTACTTACCGACTCTTGTCCTGTCGCGTCTTGCACCTCACTTGAGCCGGTGGTGGTGGATCATGACAGTGAAAATTACCTTCTCATGGAAGCGAAGGATCCTTGGTGGAGGATTTTGTTTTGAGGCGAGTCGTTGAGGATGACGTCGGGGTGGGCTATTTTCAAAACGAAGCCGGCTTGGCACAGTGTTTATCGTCTTAGTATTGTTTACGCTACAGTAAGTATGGTGGAAGATTTTACTTTGCGTTGATAAATATTTACGCAGCGCCGTTAGCTCATGCAGTGACAATATGGGTTGTGGAAATGAAAATGGATGGATGACTGATGACAATCGGGAATTAGTGAAGGCTGGTTATTGGAAATCTGTTGGAATTTGTGATACAATAAATGATGAAATCAATAAATGAAACAATAAATGATTATAGTAAGGAAAATGGACTCATTTAGCTAATAGAAAGGCTTACATATTTTTGAGTAAGCGACTGAATCATTCATGGTTAGTGAAGTAATTGTGTATTACCTATTAATGTAGGAAATGTACGGACCCGATCTCCATTACGATAGGCTCTACTGCTCCTAGGTTCGGTCGGCACTGGAGTATCCCGCCATTGTATGGTAGCCCTCTGCTGCTCGACCCCTGGCCCGCTTGGAATCTGTCCAGCGCATATTTACCCGATTCGATTTGCGCTTCTGTAGGATTCCAGTGGACTACGATGCTTACTGTGCGCTTTTGGTCATCGAGTTGCTGAACCGGCGTAATTGCAACGGCCAGAGACTATTTGTTGTGAGACTTTGCGACTCACGGATCGTCTTCCCAACGCTACTCTCAACATGTACGTCCCAGCTAAAGTCCTTTGCACAAGATCGTCGCTCGATGTTGAGGGTTGCCGAACCCGATTCGGCGCCTATGATCCCTTGCTTTGTATGTGCAGTGAATACAACGTTGCTAGCAATTGTCTCCAATCGGACATGGCCCGCACCGTACTTTTGGAATCTATACGAACCGTCCGTCCTTCTAACTGCTAAGCATTTTAATTATAAAGTGTTTGATGCAGGCTTCAAGGGAGAATATAACGATGTTAGGAAAAATATAATCAATAAAAATGCCTATAACCTAAAGAACTATGAAGTTTATTTAAATATTTATTTAAGCAAATTCTGTTTATAATTCTCTACCGAGCACTAGAGTGAGAAGGAATAACAGCAGTTTTTTCTGTAACTTTTGATAAGAAAATTTGATTTCGAATCACTGCCGAAAATAATTTTTATATTGAAACGTTAGTCCAAAATCATGCTAAAAAGGAAAAAAAAAGACGTAGAACTAATTAACTGTATCACTTTTCTTATTTTTTTATTTATTATCTTATTTATTGATTTATTACATCTATTTCTCGAAGGTATTACACCTAAATCTTTAACTAAATCTTTATTTTATTTATTTTATTTATATTTATAGGATGACGGCTTGACGCCGTATTGTCAACACCGCATGTGTTATAACTAAATTTTTGCATATTTTTTAAAAGTATTACGATCTAAACCATCGCATGTGCTAATATGTATTACTTATTTATTTTATTTATAATTCCAGTATGACGGCATGACGCCGTATTGTCAACACCGCATGTGTTGACGATTACAAATTCACAAATATTAACAAGGCATTTCCTCCCTGTTATTCTGCCTTATCCCGGGCATGCTCGGTTGTCGGTGTGTGGAGATTGCAGTGTGGTTGTTCATGTCTATTGTGGAGGTTATATTGATGATTTGGTCCGGGTCTATTGCTTTCTGTTGCTGTGTTGGTGGTAGTGTGGTGTGTGGAACGGAACATCCTTCCGTGTAGCGGATCTAGACTGTTACAAAAACAAAAAGAAAACAGTAATCGGGACATTACAAACATTTGCCTGCGTACAGTGTTCCTCAAACTGCCCAGCAGTGATAGCCCAAGCTCGATCAAGCCAGCACCGAACTCAGAAGCTATCGGCGAGTTCCATCCCGTAACAGCAGGGTCTCTGCTAATTACGGGGTTGAACCCGCCGACCACCTCCGAACCCAACGCCAGCCACGCCGGGCTCGCCCCATCAAGGCTAGACAGAGATGAAGAACACTGTTACAGAAAATTCTGCCTCCCTTCCTACGACAGTGTCGACTTTGACCCCGGATGCTGTTGCTTTGTCAACGGATCACCCGTGGCACTACAAAAAAACACTTAACACTTAAGACAAAGACAACACAACGAATAACAAAAAAGGAATGGCGGATATGGTTTGGTAGGATAATGGGGATGTGGAATCAAAGGATAAGACCGTTGTCTCTGGCGAATCGAAAGATGAGCCTCATGTATGCGAGGTCTCTGGTCGCCAACACTTCTCTAATTTCTGTGCCCGGTCGTCTGCCAATGCCCCCGACTGCGCCCAACAAGGAGGGTCTTGCGGTTTCAAACTCCACGCAGGACCACAGAAGGTGATCCACATCGTGAAATCCGTCACCGCAGCCACACACCTTCGTCTGAGCCAGAGTTATACGCTGCAGATGAGCGTTCAACGCGAAATGATTCGACATAAGTCGAGACATCATGCGTATGAACGCCCGGTCTACAGAGAGCCCACCGAACCAAGGCCGCAGGGACACTTGCGGAGAGATCGAGAAAAGGAATCGCCCGAGATCATCCGCCTCCCACATGCTCTGCCAGCGAGACAGGAAAAGCTGCTGTGGTAGACGAAGAAACTCTCGGGCCGAGATCGGACGGTCGTAAAATGCGCCTTGTTGGACGCCTGTTTTGGCCAGTGAGTCTGCCTTCTCGTTGCCGGGAATTCCACAATGAGAAGGTACCCAAATTAGCGAAATCCTGAACGCCTTGTCGAACATGGAGCCAAGCAATTCTATGATTTTAATGACAAGGAAATCCTGGCTCTTAACAGCCTTCGGGGATCTTAGTGCTTCAATAGCGCTAAGGCTATCTGTAAAGATGAAGTACTGATCCGAAGGTCTCGCTGCTATAATCAATAGTGCGTACAAGATTGCGGCTAGTTCTGCGGTGTAGACACTACACGGCTCCCGCAATTTGAAAAATGCTTCGGCGGACTCACTAAAAACGCCGAAGCCGGTGCCCTCCTTAGAGGATGATCCATCAGTATAATACTGGCTACTTTGGTCTAAATAGCCATACTTATCCCTGAAAATGCCCGGAACTACCATCGGGCGAAGATCATTCGGTATGGTCTTTATTTCCTCGTGCAACGAGGAATCTGTTGTTAAAAGGGAACTGTAGGTCTCAGGAAGGGCAGCACGGTTTAATGCCTGTGGAGCGCTAGGATGCACTTGTAGGGCAACAAAATCTTCATAGATCTTCAAGATTTTGCTCTTAGAACCTGTCTCTAGAAGTGCTTTAAAATTTTCTTCGATCAAGGGATTTGATACTGAAGAACGGACTAGAAGGCGAAGCGACAGCATTTCAAAACGAAGTTTTAGCGGCATCACTCCGGTCATCACTTCTAGGGACATGTTATGTGTGGATTTCATGCTCCCTAGTGCGAGTCTAAGACAACGATACTGTAGCCTCTCTAGTTTGAGGATATGCGTGTTGGATGCCCAATGGAAGCATATGCTTCCATACTCCAACACGGATAGTACCGTTGTCTTATACAGTCGCAGGACGTCTGATGGATGTGCGCCCCACCAGAATCCTGTGACTGTCCTTAGAAAGTTGATTCTTTTACTGCATTTTTGCACCAGATGGGTGATGTGTGTACTCCAGTTTAGCCTTGAATTGAACCAAACACCAAGGTATCGAAAATTGTCGGTAGTTGATATCTTTTCACCGTACAAAAAGACATCAATTTTCGGGTCAAATAGTCTTTTCTCCCTGTTTTTCGTCGTGTCGCTGAAAGGAGAAAAGACTACCATCTCAGTTTTCGTTGCAGAGAACTTGATACCAAGGTTTTCAGACCACTCGGCAAGGTTGTCCAAAGTGGTTTGTAAAGCCAGTTGGATTTCGGCGGCGTCCTTGCTTGCAAAAGATATGACGCCGTCGTCTGCTAATTGTCTAATGCTGCAGTTTGGTGCTAGACAAGAATCTATTTCGCTAACATAAAAGTTGTATAACAGGGGGCTCAAGCAGGACCCTTGTGCTAGTCCATGGAAACTGGTCCGCTTTAGTTGCACATGACCATTGTTGAAACTCATAGCTTTTTCCGACAAAAGGTTGAACAGAAAGTTGTTCAACTTTGGACCCAGCCCCACATTTTCTAATTTTTGACTCAGCTTGTATGGTGATACTGAGTCAAATGCCCCCTGTATATCCAGGAAAATAGATCCCATGTTCTGCTTGCGTGCACGAGCAAGCTCTATTTCTGTTACCAGAAGGGCTAAGCAGTCATTAGTACCCCTGGCTTTACGAAAACCAAACTGGGTATTTGAGAGAAGGTTGTTTGATTCCAACCATTCTTCTAACCGGAAAAGAATCATCCTTTCAAGGAGTTTCCTCAGACACGACAGTAACGATATTGGCCGATACGAATCGTGTCTTGATGGCGGTTTGCCAGGCTTCAAGATAGTGACAACTTTCACTTCTCTCCACTCTTGCGGGACGCTGTTGACCTCCAACATATTGTTGAAAATACTTAACAGACGCTTCCTCCCTATGTCGGGCAGATTTTGAAGCAATTTGCTACTAATCTGATCCAGACCCGGGGAGGAATTTTTGCTTGATAGGAGAGCAAGTGATAGCTCTACCATTGTGAACGGTGAATCCATCCTAGGGTCACTACCAGGCGCATGTTGTGTAAAGCTTTGCGCAGGAACGAAATCGGGGCAAAGCTTGTGGGCAAATTCATACAGCCACTCGCCAGAAAAGCTTTCGCTCTCATTGATGTTGTTGCTGTTTCGCATCCTTCTAGCCATTCTCCAAAGCGAATTAAGTGAAGTGGCAGGGTCTAGATTATTGACGTATCTACGCCAATAACCCTTTTTCTTCGCCTTCAACAGGTTTTTGCACGTTCTCTCCAGTCCTTTATATTTTTCATATAAAGACCTCGAGCCCGTGTCCCGGAAGGCTTTAAATGCCTCACGCTTCTTGGTGAAAGCCGCTTGGCAATCCTTGTCCCACCAAGGAGTGGGAGGTTTTTTAAATGTCCTTGCTTGGTGGGAGCGCCTTGTTTGGGCCTCAAGGGCGCACTTGTTTATGAGTGAAACAAGTTTTTCGTACTCCTTGACAGGAGACAAATCTTCCAAGTCAAGTGAAAGCGAAGCGGCTATTAATTCGCCGTATCTCGTCCAGTCGATGTTCCTCGTTAAGTCACATTTAACGGGGGTTCCTTCTACTGGACATCCTCCCTTGATGTAGGAAATTTCTATCGGCAAGTGGTCACTGCCGATAGGGTCCTGGATCACCTTCCAACTAAAATCCAGGGCCATTGCTGATGGACATAGAGACAGGTCCAGTGCACTCGCCCTACTTTGAGGTGTCTGCATCCTAGTTGCCTCTCCTGAGTTGAGAATCGAAAACCCAAATCTGTCGCAGAAATCTCGGATGATAGGAGTGCGAATGTCATCCTTTTCGCACCCCCAGTCGATTCCATGGGAGTTAAAGTCTCCCAGGATCAAAAGCGGTCCAGGCAAGACCACTGCTAAATTTCCAAGATCCTCTTTGAACTTTTCAATTTTTTCTTTTTCATTATTGGCTATCGGGGGGATATAGATGGATGCAATTGTCACGTGAAGAACGCCCAGTTTTGCCTGAACTGCGACAGTTTCTATCATTTCTTGTCTAGGGGTGGGTATTCTGGTGAAAGTGTGACTCTTTCGAACACCAATCAGTACCCCTCCACCCCTAGTAACGCGATCTTCACGGATTATATTATATCCCGGGAAGGTTAATTTAATTTCATCCGATAGCCATGTTTCACAGAGGGCAAACACATCGCAGTTGTGTTCGCCCACTAATGCTTTAAAAGAGTTTAGCTTGCCAAGCAAACTCCTACAGTTCCACTGCATGATAGTAGCCGTAGGAGCCATTAATCATCCAAACGGACCATCATACTTAAGCATGGCCATTGAGCCAGCCACTGTTTGATCATCCCCTTCAGGAAAGGAAGGGCCCAAGTTGCGATCATGTGCAGATGCTGCGGGAGGTTAAGGGTCATTAGGAGGGATTCTAGGATCTCGGAAAGGGACGGTGTAGGGATCCTCGGGAAGCCCTTGGGCTCAGTTGGAAAAGCTAGGTTTTCCAAAGGAACTTCGGCCCGAGGTGATCGCTTCTTCTTGGGCTGCTTCCTGGCAATTTGGGGGGCTGGAGTTTTGGGATCAGCGTCACGTTTTGGACCGGGGGAAGAAACTTTAGCGTGGCGCTGTGGTGCCAAAGGTTTGTTTTTTAACTTAAGTACCTTCCTTTGTACCTTTTTATAAGGCACTCTCAGTACTTTTACCGATCTCAATGGTACCTGTTCGAGTGCAGTCGGATTGGCCTCGCCATTTGCAGCTGTGTTATCCAGCACTGCAAAGGGGTTCGATGCGTTTGCTCCCTTTAGAGCATCGCTGTATGAGCCGCGTGCCCGCTCGGCTACCGTTTTGGTCTGCTCCCTTTGCAGTTTCCGGTACACTGGGCACAATGCAACCTCATGCCACTCCTCCCGACAATGCGAACATTTTTGGGATGGGGCTTTGCACTCCTCGGTAGCGTGAGCCCCTCTGCATTTTCCGCAGCAAATCTTGCGAGTGCAGAACGGATCAGCATGTCCAATCCGGCTGCACTTCGAACAGGTGGCCACCCTTGGCACGTATGGCCGGTTGATGGGTATCCGGAGGCCTTCTAGGATGAGGGCCTGCGGAAGTACCGTTCCCTCAAACGTGATCCGGAGAGAGGAGGTCGGAATATATTTTTTTTCGTCCTTTGTTGATGGGTCTAGCTTAAAAAGCTTTTTCACCTCAAGAACTTTTACCTTTGGGGTATCTGGTGCGAGAAAAGCTCCCACCCCAAAGTTCAAAATTTCCTCCTCCGGGTAATCAAAATCCTCAATCACGCCGGTCACTTCAACCAGACTACCAGGGATGTAAACCCGGTAGTGCTCCGTATAATCTGGATCAGCCGCAATTACATTGGCTTGAGCCCGGTCCTTTGCGGTGACCCTGATCTTATTAGGGCGCATCCGAAACACATCGGCTACGCCCGGGTACTTTTTAAATAACGATGCCACGATCGTCCTCACGTCGAGCTGTTTAGTGCGTGGCATAAAATACACTAGCGGCTTACCCTCCCACGACACCGGGTAAGCACGCGCTCGATGCTCAGATGGCTGATCATCATTTTTCGCCAGCGGGGTACAAAAACTATTTGCCAGCGGGGCACTACACAATGCCTTCGAGGTCGAAGGTCTCTCTTCTAGTGCCACTTTTTTATTGGCAGGAGCGGCCTTAGGGCGACCAGGCTTACGCTTCACATTCGGCTCTATCTCCCTCTCCGAATCCGATAAGTCGGTCCCCATGTTAGGACCGGAGACAACGGGGGAAGTAGGGGTAGACAAACTTACCGATAAACACGATAAGCAACCACGCGCGCACGAGCAAACACACACACACGCACACAAGACAGTTCACGATCGATGCGACGATGCAGCGATACGCTTGCTTATCGCAACGATCGGCAGATACACACACTCACAACACTAAGAACACACGTTGATCGGGGCTAGGCGCCACACGATCGATAAACACAAACTCCGAGCGAAAGCCGGAGAAAGGCGGAGACACCGATTAGTGCGATACGGGTAATCACGTTGATTACGCAATCGCACACGAGGACAATGACCACTATCTGCCGTACGCAAATGATCCTTTTGGCGCTCCACAGCGAAACACGTCTAATCGCCACGGAAGCTGGAGGCAGAATGATATATGTATTACTTATAGAATCTTTTTTTAAAACTCATCTGCTACATAATTTACAAATTTATTTATACATACATCTAAAGTTGTGTGAAGCCTACTGAAAAAACACATAAAATCACATTACATTTCTAATCTAGCATCAATGCTCAAGCTCATGCATTTTCATCGACAGTTCTAATTGTCTTGCCGTTGTCCTGGGGAGGACAAACGTTTCCTATCCTATCTTTTTCGACCTTCCTTAATGCACCCTTCGCGATAGCAAAAATGATGAAAAATTCATGAATATTAATTGGTACGGAATCACAGCAAAGCATTATCTCACCAAAGGGATCAGTAATTATCGCAAACCACCATTTAGGGGACGGTTTGAATTGCATCATCAAGGACCACGCACACATAGTTGACGATTTAAGCAAGTCGTAAAACAAATCCCCCAGAGAGCAGTGACATAATGCTGGGCTGCACATCTATTTACATCCCCCTGGTTTATTTATTTGGAAGTTAATTTGAAACAAGTGATAAGAGCGAGTAGATATCTCGGTGGCTCTGTACTACACTCACGAAAGACGAAACAACTTAATAAAAGAATAATGCATCATGGAGGATATTTTAAGCGAATTCCTTAAAGAAATGGTCCCTTCTTGTTCTTGGAGTAGGAAGTAATTGCGTTCTTAAGTTCAGGTGTTTGTTTACTGAGCCTGAGCTGCCGTCACATACTGGCGTGTAGAAAACCTGGTGTAAAAGCATGCCTGCTAATTTATTCGTCTGCAGTATCGCAAGACCTTGTGCTCGAACCAGCTCCACAAAATTAAGCCATTAAAGTAATTTTCCAATTGGCAGTTAAACCGTTGGATTTTTGCATGAGCTCCTTCATGACAAACACTGGGTAGTTGCTGTTGCAAACCTGCTGGAAAAGTTAATTTTGTCAAAGAGCTTGTTCACATTTTTAACCAGCCCAAGGTGTGTCAACTCAATCGGTGTCCTCAGAATGACCTCACACTCTATGGACGTGGTGGGACCCACAGTGATGGACCCTTTCGTAGCTTATTATTAGCCTTGGTGTAGTGGAGTTTGATAAAAAAGCAGGACTCTGGATTTGGCGTGTTTGTCCATCGTTTATGCGGCAATGATTAACACGCGAGCGTCACGAACAACCCCGCACAACCAATAATTCAGTGTCGCGTCACGGAGCGATAATCGGCGCGTGATGATAGCGTTCCGCAACACTCGGAGGGTGATTTGATCCTTGAAAAGTTTAAAAAGGCCTTCTAACCTTCTTCACTGGAAAGCCTTCCATATGCCATCACCACTTCTACCACTTACGTGGACCGCCTAACGTACCGCGAGTGGATTTAGCCAGCCTGAGCCTTGTTTGATTGTTAATACTTAGAGCACTCCTCCAAACAAAGCTCTGCGATGCGTCAAATTTATCAAATAGCTAAACTTTTTGTTTCCTATCAACACGAAGCTCCTAGTCTACTGTTCCATCTCGGCAAGGACCCGCGAAATCCGTCCGAAAGTTATCTCATTAAAAACAAAAACCCCCCGAAACAGTCAAACAAACCACCGGTCGCCTGTCTTTGCCAAGAAATTTGTTAGCTGATATGATAGCGCCAACAAATGCCTGCCTGATGCCCAACCGGCGAACCCCGAATTCTTCGTCCCAGTGTGTATTGTGCCCAATTGTGTTTGTTCCGAGTTTTACGTCCGAGAACGGCGGCATGGGGGATGTGTTGTTGCGCGAGAGGGCACGGAACGAGATACAAAACGAAGCAAAAGTAGACGAAAGTTTTGACTTCCTCGTCCGGATATTATGCCGAAGATGATGGTGGTGGGGTGAAGTTTTTGTTTGGCGGATTGATCAAACCAAATATTTGTTCCGTGCGTTTCTTTTTTGTTGTCTTGACGAGTAAAGTAGATCCAAAGATCGGTTTCTTCGTAATGGTTTTGCGTGTTTTTGTGAGGGCGGTTTTTGCGTCAGTCAATCCGTACGGTGCTGCAACAGTTGATAAAGCTTCTTATACGGGAGGATGATAGGAGTATGATGGAGGACATGAAAAAAATTTCATATGAAGCGATTTAGGTTTATGTATTGGTGATATTTTTTTCAATAATACTTTTTATGAGCTGAGTTTGAGAAAAATAGGACGCATGATTTAAGAGAGTCAAGCTGAAAGTGGCTTGAAGCTTATGTAAATCTACTTCACTCATTCACTCACTTCACTCCGTCAAGAAAACTTCAAATATTAGACTACTGCCTATCATATCCATGTCAAAATTTCTTACTTGCCTTGTGCTAATTGCAGATATCCATACTTCTTCTACATTCAAACGATCTGGTAAAGTAATGCCAACCTAATGATGACTTTCTAGAGGACTGCATCTGGATTAAAACCATCCGAAGTAGGTAAACTATGCATCGGGAGCTTTCGGAACTGTCGTACCGAGGAAAAAGATTTATTTGGACGAACCAGGGAGGAGATCTTTAAATCACTCACTTACTTACTAAATAGATAGCACTACAAACGCTTTTCGTATTTGACTTACTACAAGAATCCTTGATACTGTACACGATCTAACGCCGTCGTCTGCCAATCGATTATCCCGGCCGTTCTGGTGGACGCATCAACGCCATTACTCCATCTCAATCTCTACCACGCCTCCTCTGTCCGTGTGGACCGCCTAAAAAGGGCTTTACGGGCTGGGTCCTCTTTCCAACCTACCGGAGCCTGTCGAGTCTGATGCGCTGCTTGATACAGAGCCTATGTCTGAGAGACGTATGTGAATAGTGAGACTATGAATTTTCTGTACAGTTTCAGCTTCTTCCGTCGTGACAGATCTTTCAAGTCGAGAAGTTTCCGCAGGCTGTAATATATAATCGGTTGGCTGCAGTGGCGGATCAACCTAGGAGCGAAAGGAGCGACCGTCGGGATCTCGTCGGTTTTAAATCATGAAATCCTTAAACGAGGGGAATCATGTTGGTCTTACTCACAAACGAGTCACAATTAGTGGAGCCTAAACTGCCATTTCAATCGAGGCATCCAAAGTCCCTGATCCGCCACTGGTTGGCAGTCTGCATAGCTCAATCAATGCGCTGACTTATGCGCCGAAACGACTGGACGACTTCAAAGGTGATATTACCTAAATTTACATCGTTAATATAGTGTTTGTACGCAGGGACGCTGATCATGATTTTTTTGTTTTGCTTCGTAAATCTCCAACCCGAAGACTGGTTCTGCTGGCAATGATCCTTTAGTAAGCTTTAAGTACCTAGCCGATCTTCAAACCAATGATGCTCATCTTATTCAATGTCCTTAAAAGTTTTTATATTATGTCTGGAAGAGACGGCTGTATTTAATAGATATTTATTATCTTTTAAATAGATTCCTTGGCCAAATATAGATGTTCTTGTTTAGAATAAGGCGTATTTGCTAAGAAGCTTTGTTTTATATCGAAAGGATCTTAAACTTGATTCACAGCAACTGCATGACATGGTTTAAATACTATTATTACTATTCTAAGCGATCAAACGCTTAAAGAACATTAGAGAAAATAAGACCAAACATTGTCACCGAACAATGCTATAATAGGCAAAAGTTTGAAATTGCTAAACATCCCATAAGAATTGTATCGTCTTACACCAACAAACACCCCACACATTCACGCTTTGAAATGTGACACTGTGGCCCGAAAATCGTTACAAAACATTATTACATTTGCCATTATCCTAATCTGGTCGTTCTGGTTGCTGTTCGCTCTAAGTGTGCCGAGGAACGAACGACCAGTGCCGCTCGGTAATTGTCCATTTCCAGCCTTGGCAACGATAAGGAGATGGAGAAAAGTGTTGTCTGTGACTTTTCACTGCTTTTTACTAGTATCGATGGCAATCCAATTTTCTGCTCGTTATGAGAGGCAGAAGCAGAAGTATTGTACAGAAATAATTCAACGAGAAAATTTTTATTTTCCCGAGGGTTTTCGTTTGTGTGTGTGTGTTGAGCGAAACTTTTCCACTTATCTCGAAAAAGTATTTTCAGTAGTAAGTTGCCATTTTTGCGAATCTTTTGACCCGGTTCGTAATCCATTAGAAAGACGCTTTGCAAGGAAGGGGCAACGGTTCTATATGTGTGTATCACACACACACACACACACACACACACATGATATTGAAGAGCTTTTGAGGTGTGTAGTAATTTGTTATTTACCTTTTTTGAGTCGATTTGAAGGGGTTTTGGGCCAAACGGTGTGGAGCTATTTAAAGACTTTTAAAGTAAATGGGAAAGAAGAGGACCCTTTTGATGGATTTTTGTAGTGGAAATCTGTTATGATAGTTAACATTATAGAAAGGAAAGCATAGAAATAACCTTGATTTGTTAGGTTCTTTTTAACAAATCTTCAAAATCCAAAGGACAATGATGAGTCAAAATTTTAGCACGGTTAACGCATTAACGACCTTGGCAAGTATAATAGTTTGCACGCCCGAGACAAATTCCCAAAGAGACCCATGTGACACACCAGAGCGCTCAAGACAATCCTTTTCTCGTTTCTGGTGGGCATAGGTAGGCCACAGTTTTTTTTTTCAACCCATTTGCGTCAACGACTGTCATTGCTTGTTATGGGCAAGACATACATAAGCAAGACATGATAAGCCAACTAAAGCTTCGCTAACAGAATCGATACGGTTGCTGGCTGGGCGATGGCTGTGGAGGATGAGCCAGCAACGATGGAGTCGGTGTGTGTTTATCTCTTTGGCTTTTTGGTTGTTGGGTTGTAATATGGGGACATTCGTAACTCCAAGATTTTACTGAATAGTTTCAATTCTAATACATCAACAGATTACTTTCACTAGAGATTGCTCATGTGTCAAAAATCCCTAATTCTTACTCATATTGTATCTTTTACCACAACGTTCTCATCTTCAGCCTTGCGGTAAGAAGCTGGTCGCCAAGTTTTGCTGGATACAACGATGAAGAATTAAGTGTTCTTGGCATTGTTGGTGATCAACTATTTTTTATCTCGAACTTATTGAACCAGCTTCTTCATTTTTTGTCATACCAATCAATTTTACTTCCAGCTGCTGATAAAGGTTGAATTCTTTAGCTTTATATTGTACATCTATTTCTCCTCAGTTGGTACATCATCATCAATTAATTCTGTATACAAAGGGTAGAGCTCAGGTCTTAGATGCTAAATGAAATCCAGGAATCTCATGCTCAAACTGAGGATTGTTCTTGGAAACTTGAAGCATTGGACTTAGTTACCTTCATAGGGGAAGCAAAACGACGTTCAATATCGTTTGGGCAAGGTTTCCCAAAGCATTATTTGCTTCTAAATTCTCTTAACCCTTTTAGAATTAACCTCATCCTCAAGACCCAGCAATAGTTCGATTATATGGTGTATAGATCTTCGTTTGAGTTTATTGTTTATTATTATTATAATTCAACAAGCCACGCAGGGCCCCCTTGATGCCTAATTGCTAAGACACTGAACAGTTATAAGGACGAACGGTTCGCAAAACAATTTAAAAGTGCAGCGCGTGGCATGTCCGGTTGGTGACGACTTCTGATTCAGTCATATTCACGGCACATACGGAGAAAGGGATCAAAGGCGCCAAAACGTGTTCGGGTGATCCTCTACGCCAAGCAGCGTCCTTGGGCGAAGCGGCCTTGATGGGACGTATAAGTCGATCCCAGAGAGTAGAGTTTGGGAGTCGATCCGGTAGTCACTGTTACTGTACAAAGAGTCCAAATCTTTCCTTTGAAAATTGTGCTAATGGTACAAACAAATCTTTGAAAGTATTTTATGGGTTTCTTAGGTTAATCTTGGTTATATTCAACTGATAACTTAATATATATTTTTTCAGTAGAAATCGGAATCTTCATTAATGAATCACCTTTAGACAAAATGGTCGTCGTTAGCATTATTGAACTATTGGATTTAAATGCAGCGTGTGCTTATATGTTGCTCACTGTTTCAATAGTCAAAATATGACTGCAACAACCAACATTTATCCATAACATAATTTACCCAAGTTTTCCATAAACCATTTACCGTACCTGTTAAGTCATCTGCTAGCAAACCGAACACCCATTTTGCACCTGCCTTGAACCTGCCAGCCATCAAGGTAACCAAAACCGCATCGTGACTTTTCTGCCAGGGAAAGCGAAGCGAAAGAGTTGTCACCGGTGCTCCCGAGCGTACCGGAACCGGATCTCATTTCTCGTAACAGTCGGACGGTTTTTCCTTTGTTTCAGATGGTGCACATTATGATCGGGAGTGGGACGGTAGATGGGTAAGGAAAAACCCCGTGTGCCTTGCAACGACCGTAGTTTCGGTCAACCGATAAGGGATGGGTGTTGAAAATTGAGTGAAAGGAACTGTTGAATGGCAGTTTTGCAGCCAACGCTTCTACTACCCCTCCTCCAAGCTTCATGCTGGCTCTGCCCGGTTGGATACGGTGTGTTGGTGAATGTTTTGTTTTTAAACAATGTCGTGAAAAATTCAAAATTAATGATGATTGTCCACAAACACACAGGCACACATCGGGAGTGTTTTGAACACTGCAAGTTGCACTGTCCATCATTTCTCCCGCTGCTCGTTGAATGGCTTTTTTGGAAATAAATAAAACTTCCTGCACAACTATTCAGTTGCTGGTGGGGTGGTGTTGTGCAAAATCCAAAGCCATCGGATGAAGTTTTAATTTGCTGCCGGATAAAGTTACCGTTTGTTTCGGAGGTGTCGAAAAGTTAGCAGACGAAAGTGTGCGTTTGTGAGGTCTATTTTCACCGAACCATTTATGCGTCTAGAGATATTTGAAATGAGCATTCGTATGCTAGAGGATTCCATCGAGCGATGCCACTTTGTGCTATTTAAAAGGAATCGTATTAATGCATTAGAAACTGAATGAGTATTTGATTTCGGTTTTTAGAAACAAAACATCTCACTGGAATATGGAGCTAAGCTCAGTATTCTTCAAACTATTTAAAGTCCATAAATGTGGTTTCCGATAAGCCTGAAAAGTGTCAAATTTTTGTGAGTCCAGGAACTCACGTCCACCGTTTGCTTATGGAAGCTTCAAGCGACAACTTCGGAAGTTGGTCCTCTCGGTATCAAAGGATCACTTTCCCATCCATTGTCTTCAACCCTCTAGGGCACGGTGACACCCTTAGCGCATTCAGCAGTCTGTGGAAAGAGATATCGAAAATAATAATGGCACAAGAATCGATCCATTGTGAACCGAACGGGAAATTCTTTTGAAAAATGATCTTGTCTCATCTTTCGAGGGTGCGACAACGGAGCCTCATTATTGTTATTAATTTTTAACTAACACCTTTTGGCACCGTTTGTGTCGCCACCGGGGTTCAAATTTTGTCAGCAACCCTGTTTGCTACACAATATTCTGGAGACCGGATCGTGTCTGGTTTTTGGGGCTGCTTAATTAGAGCAACTTTTTCTTCGCTTTCCCTCTAATGATAGGTTTTATGCGGCACGTTGCGTACTTATTATGCGATTCGATGAAAGAAGGCCTGGTTTGCATCAATTTTGTCGTTTTTTTTAGACTAAAAAGATCTAAAGAATTTATTTTATGCTTTGAGAGATGCGTCATTTTAGCTGCCATGTTAGGGTGTTTTTTTAAACTCAATTCAGGGAAATTTCGCTAATAATCATTTGGATCGGAAGCTATCGCACAGAACTTCCGTGAGGGTAAGCGACAAGAGCGTGTGATTAAACTTGCCTGTCAATCAGCCTCTTTATTACACGCTTTTTCGCATCTCTCGTTCACGAGTTTTCATTGACATTCCAGTAGAGAATGTGACAGTTGGAAAAAGGGCCTGTCCCGATTTGACACCCCGGGTACATACGTGCGCTGTGATTTAACTTTAATCACAAACTAAAGTTCTAGCTGGTTTAACTGCACGTGAAGGACAAAAATCCTAATTTTTATTCAAATTGCTTCATTGCAAATTCGGCGAAAAATTTTTCGATACGCATGACGGCATGTGTTATCTTTGGTGCGCCTCTGTATGCTACTTATGCTGGAGTTTTGGGTTTAAGCAATGCTCGAATGGAATAAATTAGAGGGGCAAAATGGTTGAATAATGCTGTTCCTTAATGTCATAACAGTCTTCAAAACAACTATGTGTACTCCAGATTTTTAGAATAAAAAAAAACTAGAATGGTTAGCTAAAATTGGCTTTGAAGTAAGTTGTAAAGAATAAGAAGACACTCATTTTGAAACATTTTATCAATCTTTAAGCACCAATTTACGCACACTTTAGCAATTTTTTGTTCACATCCAAAATTCCAACATATCACATAACTAAATGAACACCTACGAAAATATATGTTTAATCCGATAATTTAATTATTTAGAAAACAGTTAAAAAATACGAGCAAATTACGATTAAGATACGATTTTTTCATGTTTTAAATTCAATCAATCTTCATTTCACATGTATTTACTAAATTTTTACATCACATAAGGTATTTTAATAACCTTTCGAACAATGTTTTTGTATTGAAGAAGCGACACCCACAAGCAGTGCTAGAAATTCAAAAGCAAAGCAAAACCGGGGATCAAATCCCACTCAGACCGCCTCCCCGTACGCACGGCTGACTGGCTTGCTACCGGTCAAGTGTTATAAATCAAGTCACAGAAAGCCAGAAATGAGTGGCCGTGACCTCTACAGCTAGCAGTGCCAAGGAAAAAGATACGAAAAACATAGCACAATTCTTTTCAATGCCCAAGTCGGCTCGGCACTCGTCATGGAAAAAAAAAACTAATGAAGCGTTTGTGAACATTCGTCTCGAAACAAATCAAACAAGCTGGCGTTTGATACTTATGTTACAAATACTGCTAGACTTACGCAACTTTCAGATGTTATTTTTTTCTAATACTTTTAATAATGAACAGGTTTTCATAAAAAAATATTGCTACAATATACCATAAATGACAGTGATGCAAGGGCTAATATCTTCGATGATTTCCTCAATGTTTGGGAGCCGTTATCCATGACGAATGCCCAGAAAACTTGAGCAAACGGGATTAATTTTACTACATTTCCCCTTTAATCTTACAAAGATTGTAAAAACTGGATGGCAGGTAGTCACAAACGAATAATAAAGCTATTCAAACATACAACTAAGTCAATAAGAGTTGTCTAAGGCTGTTGAATGATTTTCACAGCCATTATAATGGCGTAGAAAATAATTTTCTATAAGTAAGCTCTCTGGGAGAAGTCTGTTTGAGTCAAAAAAAAAAATTAAGACGAAAAAATGTCTTCAAAATAAGAGCTTTATTATTCATTATATCTTTCTATAACATCAATTTTAGCTTTCAAGTTCTCTTTTTGTTTAAAAATCAGAGGTTTGTATATTTGTGTTAAGGACTGTGAATTAAGACTTTTGTCAAATTAAATGCATTAAATTGCTTAGAAATTATTCTGAGCACAAAAACATCCCTCCACTTGACATGGATTGTACAGCGCAAGTTGATGAAAATTGATTACAGTATCACTCATTACAGCCCTTGACGTGTATAATTTGATGAATGAGCTGCCAGCGAGAGTAATTAGGATTTTTAACCGATTAGGTAGATTGTGCCCGATAATCATCCCAGCCCACCCGAAGCCATCTGCTTTTGTCTCAACCGAGTTTAAATTAAAATCTGTAACATTGTTTAAAGTTGTTGCTTCTCTATACATTGCTAGCATATTAAGAGGGCGTTAAAGTAATGTGAGAAAGGGGGGGTTTACAACATAAAAACTACAGCCCGCACACAAAACAGTCCCATTAAAGCCCACGCCGAAACAACGGACAACGAAGCATTGCGGGTTTTGTTTTGTTTTTTTGCAGTTCATAAAATTATGTGCCTTTGTACTGTTGTTGTTGTAGTTATGGGAAAACAGCGCCGGGCCACACCATGGCCGGGAAAATGATAAATAACCCCTTTTTACTGCGAGCCCTGGAATTGGTAGCCTTTTTTTCTCCGCTCACCGTACAAAAGTTAACAGTATCGTTTTACCACAGAACTCGAGTAGTACGCCCGAGCTATTAGTGGAAAATATTAGTGGTACAGCAACGGGGATGATATGGCTGAGTTTACTGTGTGTGTGTATGTGGCTAAATTATGTGACATTCGGAATGCCTGTGGATTTTGTTCTCCGTCCAGCCGGCTATGCAAAATGGGGGAAATTACTTCGGGGGATGACAAAAGCGTGAAAAAACCACGAGCCTTACAGGTGCAATTTGAGTTACGAACATAATATGCGCTGTGTTTTGAATTACAATGAATTTTTATAAACGTAAAAACATGTGCAGCTTATGCTATAATAGATTTAGTTTGCGTTGGTACGTATCGATGAGGGTAAAGTTTCATGGAAACGTTCATTACAAAAAATTGCACTTTTTTGCGAAAGTATACCCGTTGGTGCCTCCAGGAAAATTCTCTACATTCGATATTCGCTTGTTTTATGAGTACATGATAAAGGTAGAGTGCATGAGTAATAAAAAGTAATATTCCAAATAAATTATTGTAACCAGTGTACACAGTTGATATGGTTGTTTTTGTTCTGAGCCGATGGACTGTTTAACTCGTTACGTGTTCAGATTTTCAGAATAGCTGAGGGTATCTATAAATTTCTTTGTAACTACTACCATCTGCGAACTTGTTTGAAGTTCAGTGTGTTACGGAAGTTTAAACATATTTTTAATAGGCGCTAGTTTTTTTTAAGTTTAATCAGGAAGGACAGGTCTTTTTTATTATTTAAACAAGTGCAGTGCAACAAGTTTGGCATATTCAACAGGCTGTCTCTTTACAAGTTTTAACTGATACTTTACAGGAATTTGTAAGGATTCAAGATTTGTTGTAATGCGTTGTGCGCTCGAGTTCCAATTTGCTACTGTTTATCCACGACTCTCTTTACATAATTCATTGCACTAGTTCATTCGAAAGAGTTTATTTAGTGGGGTTCATTCCCTTGTTTTCCTATGCCATACATTTTTCGTCCGGTTTGTACTAATAGTTTGAACCCTTACACAACTTCAAATGAATTTTTTCATTAAATTTAAATCAATCATCTTTATTAAAAAAAATGTTGTGGTACTGTTCTTCTTGGTTAACTCTATCAGGACTCCAAACCAGGACTTGCGTCTGTAGGATGCTGCCGGACGTATCAATGAGCTATTTGTCGTGCTTTTTGTGTGTTTCTGAAGTCGTTTGGATCGCTAAATTATCCTGTATATACGATTCGTCTGTCTTTTTTCATAGTCTTTCATAGACTTCATAGTCTTTTTTGTACTTTGTGTTTTATGTACGCCTTACGCATTTTTAAGCCAAGTTCATATGCTTATAGGATTGTAATTGTTACCCATGAAGACGATGCCCGCGCTTCGCATGACACCTTTCCAGAGGAATGTTGAACAGGAGCCAGGCAAGTTCTCGATTCAAGGCCATAATCGAAGAATCAAACGATTCCAACAGCACGTTCGACACTATCTCTTTGCACAGCATTCTCTCCATCTTGGTTCATATATACATCAATCTATTGAAGAACACATACTGCTTAAAGATTCGGGACAACAGCGGCACCGGTCTTTATAGCGCACAATCGGTGCTCAAATCCCATTCGAACCGTTTCCCCCATAGTAATCTATGACTATCCAACTACATAGTATCATCAAGTCTACTTCTTCCTTGGCACTACAACCTTGAAAGGTTGTACCTGGTTAGCTTGTCAATTCTGGCTTTCTATGACTTGGTTTTACCCGTAGCAAAGTAGTCAGATCTGCGTACGGAGAGGCGAACCGAATGGGATATGAACACCGGTCCTACCAAATGAAGGTCGGTGCCGCTATTGTATCGACCAGCGGACCGCCTCATCATTAAGTATTATAAGCCAAAATTGGCAGACATAACCTAAGAGGTCGTTAGGCCAATAAGAGAGAGATACTGCTTGGAGATCTTTTTATTCCCTACATATCTGGAGGATCTCTTGTACAATGAATGATGATTTGGTATGAGGAATTTTCGTTCGACAAAACTAGCTAATAGTATCCGACAAAATCTGTTTATAAAGACGCTACTCTCCAGAAAAATATTTGAGACAGGAGCTTCAAGCCAACACTCAGGACTTTGATGACACAAAAGTAAACATCATCCTGCCTTTTCTGCCTCTCTCTGTGGAGATTTGAAAAACGTAAAACATAATTGAAATTATCAAAATACGATCACCTATTGATAACGATGTGGAATTAGTTTGGTTGTCTATCTCTACACAGCTTTCGAATATTCATAGCGAAAAAGGAATGATGGAAAAAAAGGAATGACGTTGCGATGGTTTTAATGTTGCAATAGTCCGCTTTGGAAATAGCAACCATGACAAGCATTTTGTTCTAATCATCTGTAATCGATCATTTGAAATCAACTATTTACCATTGGTTGTGGGATCTCACCAATAATTTGATCAGTATTCAGCATGCCAAATTTTACTGTATTTTTTTTTTGTTAGTGAGGATTAACCATCAAGGGTTTAAATTGGTTATATTTTTTTATTCAACTATCGGTCTCTAAATTTGTTGTCTCTTCATACTAATATTTATTCGAATAGGACAGTGATGCTAAAACAGGATATTGCTCTCCACTAACTTTGTATAAGGCTTAACAACAGATCCTGGACTTATGATTTTTTTTAATATTTCTTTCAATTACATGATTTAACAAACATAATTCTTCTTTGACAAAATTTTCACACAAGTTTAATGTAGGACTCAGAAAAAAAGCTGGTGTGAAAACGAAGTTCAACTGATGAGTCTCAGACATCAGCATCAGCATTTTCCAGCCCATAGGCATGCAAAACTTCAGGATGTCACCGGATAGTGACACGCACCGAGAGGGCGTCAGTTTTGAAGTTTTCACGCCGTCGTCTAGCAACCAGAAAAGGGTTTTGGGGTAGACTGGCAACAATACCCCCCTTTGGTAATGATCTCGAACCGGATCCGCAATCTATGCAAGACATGCATCTGCGGTGATGCATCATGTATCCCGTTATGGTGTGTTTGTGACGGTGATGGCTAGGAACTCCCCCTGGACAGCCTCTGCGTCCTAATTCCCCAAAAACTCCGAAGCACGTTCCCGTGTAGCCAACGCTGATGGAGCCATTGAACTTGGTGTCAGCTTGGTAGCAGCGTCGCGCGCGATTTATTGCAACAGGATACTTTCGGTAGCGTGACTTAGCATGCTGGCAGCATCGTTGCACCAGCTGCTTGGCACCCGTTGACGAACATGGTGCGATAAATTTTAGACCACAGCATCGGGTTTACATCGCTCGTTGTGGTAGCAAGCCGACCAGCAAGAAATAGAACTGTGGCTATAGCAGTCGCAAGAAGCACGATGACATGTTTATAAAGTTTGGATGCAATTTTGGAGGAAGGATGGCGGATGGTTCGGATCGCTTTTTGCTTCAATTGTCTAAATTGATGTATTAGAAAATTTGTAGCAAGATTGTGTTCCAATTTCCCAACATCAAACAAATTCCGCCTCCCGCGGAAAGCTTTTATCGCACAACCACATGCAGGGGTTCACCGCAGCATAGTGTGCCCACCCCGAAGGCACGGCCAAAAACAGCCAAACGAAACCAATTCATCCAATCAAGCAATGCAACCTTTTTCCTCGTTACTTCGGAGTAGTGACGCGAGCTTATCGTAGGTTATTTTGCGGTGTAAGCTTATCGGCCGTAAGATCCTGTGCGAATGTGCTTCATCCCAGCAGCAGCAGCAGCAGCTTGCCGAGCTGAAGAAGTAAACGCCACGTCAGCATCATTATCATCATCACACGGGAGCAACATCTCGCGCAAGAAGCTAACCGATTCTATCGTGCTGGGTTGTTTCTTCTTGCGTTTTCTGAGCAAGCACAAGGGAAATGCATTAGTCGAGGAATGGGAAGAGGGGATCAGCGAAAAAAAAAAAACACCCCGTTAAGGTTTTACCCACATTTCGGTGACTTTCATCTGCATCCTGCTTTTATGTGGTGCCTGCCCGTAGCGCGAAGAATGCCCCGTCATCGTCGTCATTAGCCGGCACTATGAAACGGTCGGAGACAAATCATGTTTTTGTTGGACCACAATGTTTTCTAGGTCTTTTTTGTAAAGAACATCGATGAAACTCGTTGCGTGTTAAGGGAATTAAAAACAATTTTGAACTAAGACTTCCAGAGAAACTCCACAACACGCACGTGTTGTATAGTAGATTAGTATCTCTTCTATATTACTTTGAAATTTATTAAATATCTTACTTAAATTTATGGTGGTATTAAAATTATGTTTACTGTATGCAAAAGGCTCTTTTCTCATAACGGTCGCTGCGTTCAACTGATTTATAACGATGAACTAGATATGTTTGATTGTCTCTATGAAGTACTGGGCGCCTCCACCTATGTACATTTACGAACAATATAATAAGACTATCAAATTTTATAACAGTGGTGAAGTGAGCTCTAGCGTTATACATGAACCATATATTTCATTAAAGCTAGTTTGAGCTCTTACGCAAAATAGGATATTAAAGAATCAATCAAAAATAAACTCTGTACCGCATAGCCGCTTCCGCAAATGAAGAATCTTTCTATGGAAGGCATTATCCGACAATTCATTAAATGTTCAATTGTTTATAGATTCCGAAGTACCCTTGTTACTCTGTTCAAATGAAATGGTTATGACTGGGTTGAAGAGGAAAATTTTTAAAATGAAGATTTAATTCAATTAAACCATGTTAATGTTAATGTTAAATAAAACTAGCAATAATTTCAATGCGAACGTTCGTGTAATATGGTTGATTGCCTTTAAGAACTCCATATAAATTACTAAAACTAAGAAGTCAAAGGTTAAATCAATTGCATAAAATTTTATACATTTTTCGTTGAGTATCCATTGAAAATAAAAAATCAATTCTGATCTTTGTTAAAAACATATTAAAATTAAAGCAATCATTTATATTTTGCAAGGATGATTTTGACCGCCAAAGTCCAATAGTGCACCAGGGCAGAGCGGAAACCATTGCAATGCACAAAAACGCTTCTACCCCCAACCAACGATCATTGAATCGTTCCTGTCTCGACGGTTAATGTCCTTTGGCGGCAACGACGACGGCATCGGCGACTGCTGCTGCTGCTGCTGACGATAAAATGTCTGCACCTTTCTTTTGATGCCATCGAAGAAGACAGCCACACCACTGAGTGAAACTGGAGGTAAAATGATCCATTGGATCGTGAATCTTATTTCGTGTTTTTTTTCTTCTTTCTACCGAATGCCAGCAGATTGCCAACTAACGAAGATTCTAATAGCTTGTGTGTAGGTTTTTTTTCTTTTCCTCCGAAAAACCTGGAACATTTCACCCATTTCCATACCGAAACTATTACTCTTCCAATAACTACCAAATATCCAGCGGGTTCGGCGTAGCGAGGGAGGTTTGGTAAATTGGAAATCGCCTACGCCTTGAGGTGGCTGAGCTGAGTGGCACAGACACGGAGCGGATCGTGCATAGGTGTCAGGAGCAGATTCTAGTAGCAGCAGTGAAAAGCGTGCCGTAGTAAGGTGAACATTCATTCCATTCGATTTTACAGCTCATCGATCAAAGGCGATATGCATGCGCACAGTAATTGGTGGAGTTATATATCTGCAAACTGCATGGTTCATTGGGTTGTATTGCACATTGATACGGTACGGTTACTGTTGCATATGCGAAGCCGGTTCGCAGGTGCGCTGATTTGTGATGGCAGTGCAATAGACATCAAATAATTGCCATGAATTAGTCGAGTGTGCAGTTTTGTCTAAAATCAGGCTAGAATTGCAGGGCTGCGGGTGATTAGCTTCTGTACAGTAACAGTTGAACAGTTTTAGGTTCAAACAATATTGTGGTAAGATCGAAAAGGTATGTTTTTTTAACTAGTCAAATGCATACATTCTGGGAATCGTAAGTGATTAACTTTACGAGATTGGGTAGTTCGTCTGTAGATAAATTGTGCAGTGTTTGCGCCTGAAGGTATGCAATTTCCGGATATTAAAAAGTTAATTATCTACGGATTGAATATTTACCATAATCAATCAATCAACGTCCTGAGAGTGAATAACATCCAGATATTTCATGGGTAAAATAGTTTCTTCTGTTTTTGTTCTTTTTTTTCCTTTCCAACCACGAAAGGTTGCCCTGCAGTTACTGTCATCTAGCAAGTCCATCCCGCGTAAGAGGTGGTAGTTTAAATAGGATTTGTTACTCGAACCTGCTATGTGAAGATCTTCGCCGATATCATCTCTGCAACTGGAATGCCCCAGCATTCAGAGGATTGAGAGGGGATTCTAATTTAAAAAAATCTAATTAAAATGCCATATTTGTCCATTGGTAAGAGTTATTGATACACATTATTCGTCATTTAAATGCTTGAATCATTCTTCATTTATAATTCATATGACAGAAAAAAATGGATTTGACTCCTGCCCAATGTTTGCATATGTCAAGCATGAATTAACTAAAGACTTGCTAGGATATTCCTGGAGTAATGCAGACTCATTTTTCCCAAACTGGTGGCAGTGGTGCTGGTCTTCACATGGCAAGACCAGGGCTCAAATCTCATCAGAGACCTTCTCCCCGTACGTAGGGCTGACTACCTTGCTGCGGGTGGAATCAAGTTACAGCAATCCAAAAATGGTGGCAGGCCAAGACCTATCGAGGTTGTAGTGCCAAGGAAGGGGTAGAAGATTCTCTGAAAGCAGTTTGATGTCTCCTCACTTCTTCAAAGGGAGTCTCAACCTATCTCGGATGATTAGGTCGAGTGGCTTATCACTGTAGTCAAATCTTGAATAACTATGGTAGCCAATGGAAGGATTGATATATACTATCACACCTTTGTGAAAAGTCATAATTGGTTATCTGACTCATAATTGGTTGTATGGGACTTCGTTAAAAAAGACTCCAATATCACTTCCAGTAATAGAATGGTTCTGTATTACAGATTTGAGGTACTTCCTTAGAAGAACAAAGGACACGCTTGTAGGAGCTTCTGACGCAGGATTGAAGCTGTGTTTATTACTAATAGTGATTAGTTTTAATGAATTTTGACGATTGTATTACAAGTATTGCAACCTCTTACTCTGACATAATTCTATCTGTGATGTTTGTATCAATTCTTTATCATTGATATTGGCTGATAAATATTATAGCAATTAATAGTTGTTTTGAACCGAGCATGCCCGTGATATGGCAAATAACTAGGAGGAAATGCCTAGTTAATTTTGTTAATTGTTTTTTGCGTGAATATAATTCACATTCACCACATGCGGTCGTGACAATACGGCATCAGTCCGTAATAATTAATAAATAAAATAATAATAGTTGTTTTGTTTATTTTTATAAAATCTTTTAAAGTGATTATGTCCTTTAACTTTTCATCATAAATTTTCAATAACTGGCATGGCCAGTAATGTCGAACGTTTTCATCACAACGTTAATTATGGTTTATTTTCTATCAAATGGTAACATTAAACCCCATTTTTTACTCTCAATTAAAGATGCTTTTTTAGAATGACTTAAGGAGTTTTTTTCAAAAGTTGTTCTACAACTCAATAAATTATTAAGTGTAAGGCATTGACAACTTACATTTTTGAAGCCGAACCGTACTAGGGGCGACCCGGTGGTAAATGCGCCAACGACGTAGGTTTCCACACAGCAGGACCGGAGTTCAAATCCCATCTGGGCCGTTCCCCATAGTGAGGACTAAATACTTTACTGCGTACGGGGTATCACATTGAGTCTAGTAGGGCCAGAAATGGTAGGCATGACCTAAGAGGTCGTTCGGCCAAGAAGATTTGAATCCAATTTTTTTTTTTTTTATTAATAAAGAACGGCCTGGTCGTATTGCTTGAATCCCAATCTTGTGTTTCTATAAAGAATAATAGAAAAAAACCTTCAAACTTTAAATCACATGTGAAATAGTTACTTGTATTTCCTGACGCTTAGAAATCGATTGCAATTTTATTCCTTCTTATCCTTCAACACACAACTCTCAAATGGCAAACAAAGGCAGCAAAACAACAAAAACAACAAACTCCAGACGCGAACCCTCGATCGAATCCTAATGTACGCCCCATTACTCATCATAAGCAGACGAAAAACTACATGTTGCAAAATTCATGAGACATTGAATTAAGTAGTTTTGTCATCAGCTGCCATGTACATGGGGAATCCTGTGTGCTCTCCACGCTTCAAAAGGAGTAGATAGAAGTTTGCAAGAAATCGAACAAAGCCGCCACACAAAAGAAAGATATTTGAAAGCGATACTTTCGATCGTAGCTCGTTGGAGGACGATGATAAAAACCCGAATGGCATTTATGGCCACAAACATGAACTTGACTTTCGGGAAGTTTGTTTCGCAAAGGGATGGGACTGCTAATCAATAGACAATATTTACTGGCAACCGATTTTACGATGCAATAAAAAAGCGGACTAAGAAGTTTGTCGATTATGAGTTGAGACACTGTTTTATTGTAGTATTATGAGGAACACATTCATACTCTATGTCTAGTTTAACGATAAGGATTTGTTGGGGAACTTTAATTTGCTTACATTGTAATTGAGTCAAGCTATTCCAGGACTCTACCAGCGACTGCAGTGAAACTATCCTGTTACTATTTCATAATACCAACAGGGTGGAAAACTTTTGTATTTTTCCCCCTCGTTCCAAACAATCTAATTGAATTCCGAACGGATAATAATTGACTTTTAATTACACCCGAAGCAGACCGACATGAACTATCCGATGCAGTGCATATAGAAAGTCATTGATTTTTACCGACATGCAGATAGAGGATACAGAATTCTCCCCTTTTGGATAGCAAAAGGACCTTTTTGGAACGCTTAAATGAGCTTCCAGTTAATGCACACTACTACATTGGGTGTAGCAAGAACTCAACTGTAGCCAGGGACAAGCAGGCCCAATATCAATAGCGCAACAACAACTCACGGCACAGAAGCACCGGTCTGAAAGGAAAGTTGTACGTGCAAGTCGACCGGACTGGTGGTACGCGACTGGTGCTAAAGTGCTGAAGGTCGAGAGCGATTGGTGTTTGCGGATGTCTCATTATGTATGTTGTCTGTGTGGCATTCGTCGCCCTGCAAAAGGATTCGTAATGTGTCCGGTCCGGAATGGATGAATCGGGGTGGGTTTGGGGACGTAAACACGGTCGCTTCACATCAGCTTCCGTTCGTAACAATGCGACATCCTATTTGCAGAATAACTCCGGACACTTTTCACCACCCCGATTTTCCCTTGCCGAGTGAGGAAGAGAGATTGACTTTTGTCTTCTTTTTCAATTGGAAAACAAAAACGAAAAACATCATTGGTTTGAAACCAATGTACGTAAAAGTGGTCCATCTATACAGCTTCCTGCACGGATGCTACTGCTCTGACGATGGCACTGTGCTGCGATGAGCGATGTCTGTCGAAGGCGCTGGTGTACCGAGTTGCCTCGTTCATACATAAATTATCCGAATTGCACATGATCAAAACCTTGGTGGTGTGGTGGTGGTGAGCTGAGTTAGCCATTGATCGAAAACCAGCCAAGCGCTCGCCCATCCAGCGCTGGTGGAAATTGCGTTGCCATTGGAAGATAACGGAACATGTGAAACGGTTTTCCTGCCCTTGGCGTGCTTGATAAACGAGGTGCAGTAGTGTGGGAGCAAAACAGGGAAATAAATGAGCTGTAGTTGAGATGATTGTTGGTAGCATGGGTTTGTGGAATCGTTGGGCGGTGTTTGGGTGGCCAAAAAGGAAAATATTGACCCGCAGTGGTAGAGTACGATGGTGAGTTTTTGGAAGGAACTGGAAATCAAAATTGATAATTAAAATGCTTGGAAATTTTAGGAACTATGGTTAAATAGAAATACTATTGTGAGTTAATTAAATTCAACATTTTTTCTTATCAAATTCACCCTAGGATAATATAACTAATTTTATCAGGGAACAGAACAGTATTTTAATACTAAAAAAGAATAATATCTTATTGCTACTTCATTAAAAAAATATTATATTTTGATCAAACTATTCGTATCGATATGCGCTCCGTTTATATTACATCACTGACTTCTTCTTCTTTATTATATCCAGTTACGGATAAAACCAAGTCACAGAAAGCCAAAAATGACAGTCAGAGACCTATCGAGAATGTAGTGCAAAGCAACAACAAGAGTAGTGTTATTCTTACGTATTTTTTACTCCATAAGAACTTCGTATTGCTGAATTTCTCAGATTTGGGTCCTTAAAATGTATGAACAAGTTTTACTATCGGTATTTAGATCATGAGAAACGGTTTGGTCCTGTGATGTTTTACGTCAATCTTGAAATTTTTTACAATTTACATTGGCTGGTACACATGTGCTGCTCTAACTCTTGAGAGAGCACAATATCTTGCGAAGAGTAGGGTACATCCGAAGTATGGTTATGGTAGTTTGGGTGGTAGATGGAACCGTAAAAGACAGCCAATATATGGATGAGGCAGGGCTTGGAAAATTCAACACGTCTAATATGAAGCAGCACGTCAAACATTAGGATATTACCTATAAAATCCATAGTACAGGATACACAAAACAGCATCCAAATAAAAGCCTCAAAAACAAGATCAATATACTTATATGATTCAGAGAAGTGGAAAGGCACTCAAAGTGCTGGTAGGTCACAGAGCATAAACACAGTTTAAATTACCATAGGAGGATGAATCCCAAACTCCAAAAAGAAGAAGTAGTAGAAGAAGATCACACCACACACCCAAGTGTGTGTGAGAGACCGCCAGAATCCTGGAGATTTGTATTCGTCCGGCTATCCGAGCTTTGTCGGAATCGTGAGCAAACGTTGTTTGAGCTTATTGTCTTATTTGGTTTATTTTTCGTTTAGAAGAGCACATCCTTACAGCGATGTGATTTTATGGTCTGAATCTTTCAAGACCCATAACGTCATTCACATCATTCATTCATAATTTTTAAACAAAATCGAGGTATGACACACCAGAAAAAAAATCTCACTTACACTCAGAAAATCAAGTTGGACTGATACAGACAGATAAGAAGAAAAAATGAACTTTTTTCTGAACAAAATTCAAAAATAGTCCTATTGGTAGAATTCATTCGTCAGCCCCATAGGTTCCTGAAAGAGGCACATTAGTCGATCTTCTAATGGCTCACGATTACGACCAACAAGGTGGGTCGAGCCGTCTCGTATTTCACACAAGAGCATAGAAGATTACCCTATCGTGCTTGGAGTCTACTTGATCTTTAACCTAAATTAGATCTAAACCTGTACTTCATTCAATTGATGTTACGATTCATTCAAAAAGGCCGAATCAAGCCTATAAGGACTTTCAAGGAGTAAATGAATATCGAAGGCCTCTACTTCATTATTTTCTTTAGCCTACAGTTATATGCTGTTTTGTTACGTCAGAGTTCTAAATATGTTTTAGCTTTACTGTCAATGATACTCATCAACCTTAAAATAAAAAAGATTCCATCAGTTTATAATCATTCCACCACTTTCTCTAACTGCTGTTGTCTGGTCGCCACCACAGCATCAGCAATCTGATTGTTTCCATGACAATCGTTCACATTGTGAGCTCGTTTTTTTTCGCACCAACTTAAGGATGTCACCGGCGTGTTTTTTTTCTTCCTTCCTTTTTCAACCTTTCATTCCCCGACAGACATACAGCTGCCATGACGTGTGCCGGTGCTATGCAGCTGGATCGGGTTACAAATCGAAAGCTGAGTGAGCGTTACAAATTAAATTTCATATCAACCGCCCGCCCGCCCGCCACGTTCGCTGCAAGCCGACAACGAGTTTCATTCTTTCGAAGAGTGGATTGACACTCTTGGAAGAGTGGGGCGAAGAAAAAAAGCTGCAACCCCTTCCAACCCCCTCCCCCTCAGTCAGTCAAAAACTCCTACCGGGGTTTGATCCAAAGTGCAGAGACATTGTAACGTGATAACGAATTTTCTTGCCAGTTCGCTTGTCACTCACCGTAAACGGGGAAAGGAATTCTTCATTTCCGTGCCCGCACCACCGGTGGCGGACCTTTTTTCGCCTTTATGTGTCACTCAAGTTCGGCAATTGATTGGACCGATCTCGCGGATCGGTTCTCAGATTCGATCGGGGGAGGTCAATAAAATGCATCCACACCCGATTGGTGGGTGATGGTTTTTTTACGATTGGACTTAAAAGTCGGGATGGTAAGTAAAAAGGTAAGGAAAGTTATTTTGGAAAGACTTTTAACATAAATTTTAAGAATAAAAAAAATGACCATTGTTCCAAAAAAAGCAGAAAATATAATGATTTGATCAATAACATAGCTCATCAGACAACAGACATAGAAACACAGCAAGTTCTATACTTTAGAAAGAAAAATCCAGGAGAATTTCTCTACAATTAAAACAGTTGCCGATAGAAATGCAACCATTATCCCGTGGAAAATTCGATGTGAATCGTTAAGCTTTTGTTAAAGGCCGATTATATCCCACCCACCCATCGGGTTTTCCACAGCACCGACCTGAAGTGTAGCGCAATGAAGAGGAAATCGTTCTGTCTGCAGCTGCAATTGAAAATTAAAACAATTGAACCGAAAGCGAGAGAATCGAGACCGAAAATGTTTCGCCCGGTTGGTATTGTCGGTTGTCTATTAGTAGGAAAACCCGTTGTTGATCGAAATAATTCGTTTATTCGACGAGGAGCCTTGAAATACTGGGTTGTGACGGTGAACCAAAAACTGTGTCGACAAACCGTTGCGGCTATTAGTTTTATAATTGAGTTTTGGGAGCTTCAATAGAGTTTAAGGTACATTAAAACGTATAAGGTATACACATTTAATTCACCGTATTTTATCAGATTAAGATAAAATTCTACCTAATTCCTGTGCATGATTAATACCTCGTTCTATTCCTGAAGCATTAAACAAACTCCAAGCGCACGAGAATTCCCACCCAGGAACCGATCACCGGTTCAAGTGTTTTGAACGTTCGTTGACAATTCTAAATCCCAACCTAAAGCCCTTTGCTCACCCAGTACTTGGAGAATTAATCATTCAACGCTGCTTCGGATACACGCGCATAGCACCGGTAAGATATGGCACGGAAATTATGCAAACGATGCGCTCGGTGCATTCCCTCGGACCACCGCCCCAGTAGGCCAATAGGCGACCTCGGTATCTGGTCTGCATTTGACCCCGGACGATGTCGGGGTTTGGTTCGGTCGCTTTCGGTTGTCAAAAAAGGTGCTCACGTGTGAAATTTTGCCACCGTCTGTTTGCCGAAGCAATCGGATAGTAAATCATGGGACAGCGCTCGCTTCCGGTTGGCAACGCGGGGATTAGGATCGAACTCGGGACCAGAATCAACACACATTGGTCGTGCCGGGCATTGTTTAGTTGGAAGCTTTAAAGCTGTTTAGAAGCAGCTTCACTAGCAGTACTATTCGATCGAAGTATTTAGAGGGCGAGCATTTAGAGAAAGAGAGACAAAGAATTTAAAACTCGTGCCTCAAAATTCATGAAATTCAACCACAGAAAAATATTGCCACATTGCATGCTTGGTGTGCTGAAAATGCAAAACATAAATTAACTTATCGGCCAACAACCAACAACGACAAACTTTATAAATAATGATTTATGATTCTTGACCCAGTTTTTGGGGAAGTGGGTGGATTTTTGTTGAGCAAAAACACTGCGCTCTACAATAAACTGCTTGTTGTCAGGCTTCCAAACAACAAGTTTTTTTTGTTGCAATCCAAAACTGCAAAACACAGTTCATCCATCATCGGACAATCGGATGGATATTCCAATTTTCTCGTTAAAAAAATTCGCTCCACTCCACTATAAGCGCACCGGCTGGGAGCGGGTGTTGTTAAAGAAAAAGGTATGGAAAACAAATTGATGAACTGAATTCGAACGGGTCTTTTTATTGCTGGCACTAGTTCTTCCTTCGGGGTTTGTGTTTTGGCAAAGTCTCTTGAAACTATGCTAGGTTTTTCCTCATTTTCAGATTTTAATTACTCTCGTCTTTGGAAAGAAAGACGTATTTATTTATTTATTTTTTATTCATAAGGAACCGTATTGCTTAAAACTAAATTATAAACATTTATACAATTCACGATGGTTTGGAGACATTTCCTTCTCCAAACCGTGAAAGGACACCTTGTCGCGTGTGAGCTCGGTCGATCCGTTAAAAATAATTCCGGCATCCAAATTCGAGGTAGTGTTCGTTGCGAGGGTCGGTATCGTGAGTGATCATCTCACCCCTTTTTGTTTTTGGGAGATGCCATCGTCAGTTTTCTGTGTGTCGAGAACCAGCATTCTTCCATCCCTCTAGCTTGTCTGCATTGATTGACCGTTGCAACTCGCCATTGCAATGGTATAGTTTTTGGTCCTGGATCATCCAGGATATTCCGCCTATTCCATACCAAGCCCCTCTATCATTGCATTCATTCATACATTCATTCAATCAGTCATTCATCATCATACATACAAGTGGGATACAACACATATAACAGACAAATAGTAGGAGCGGAAGGAAAGCGTCCCTCAGCAGATCTCGAATTGGAACGTTGGGCGTTCTGCTGATGTCCCGAACTGCGTTCAATAAGGAGGGTCGTGCTGCCTCGTACTCCAGACAAGACCATAGAATATGATCTATGTCATGGTATCCGAGACTGCAGCCACATGTTTTGGAGTCGGCCCGTCTTATACGCTGGAGATGCGCACCCAATGCGAAATGGTTAAACCTAAGCCTAGACATCATTCGAATGAACGCACGATCTCCTGAGATGCCTTGGAACCAGGGCTTCAAGCTAACTTGGGGAGTGATCGAATATAAAAACTTCCCAAGCTCCTCCTTGTATATTTATTTATTACACACCTATCAAAATTGGGAAAAAGTATAGTAGTAGTACCTTCCCATTCTTTCTTCCACTTCTACCATTTGTCTGTTAAATGTGTTGTATCTCGCTTTTATGTATGATAATGAATGACTGGATAAATGAATAAATGTATGATCGAGTGCGATTATGGAGGGAACTTGGTATGGCATAGGCGGTGTCCTAGAGGATTCAGAGCAAAGACAAAAAAGGGAACAGGCAAAATTGAGTGCTGAAGGATCACTGGCCCTACTTCCCATGGAGAAACACAAGTAGAACACGCTCCAAGAACAGACCGGATATGATGTCTACCTATACAGAGCCTGATGGACGATACAAACCCCCACTGTAATCAGGACTCCGAGCTCATCCGAAAAAAAGATGCCCTTGCATGGTTTGGAGAAGGAAATGTCTCCAATACGAACGTGAATTATAAATTAATTTTTAACTCTTTATTGTTAATTTTTAGAGCTAATTTAAAGCAATACACCAAAGCCGTCCTTTAGGGAAAAAACAGTTATTAAAAAGTTTCTGAGCCACATACAATACAGAAGAATTTCACAAGCATATTATTTTCATAAATATGTACTAATCTTTAAAAATACAGTACTTCTTCTCGTTAGTCTGCTATAGGTTGAGCACGTCTAAAAGACATGGCTAGGACACCAATTCTACCCCAGAAAGCTCTGTCCAGGGGGCAGCATATCTCCGATAGGTTAGACTGCACCTGATTCAAAAAACGAGCTCGCTGTGGTTTTCTATGCCGAACGAGTCTTTCACGAACACCTGCCTGGTGGGGCATGAGTCCGGCATCCTCATCGCGTGTCCTAGCCATCGAATCCTTCTGGCTTTAACCACCGTCAGGATATCACCGCAACCAAACTGCTCCGGTAGTTCGAAGATGTCGATCACTAAAGATAGTCCTGCTCGGGTTGTAAGCTATGTTAGCTTAGTCTAAGACTCGGGTCCATAGAGAAATACCGGACTTATCAGTGTGCAGTCAATCGTGCATTTGGAATGTCTCCAGAATGGCAGGAATTTGTGAAGACCATGGAAAGCTCGATTCCCAAGAACAATGCTTTCCATGGTCTTCACAAATTCCTGCCATTCTGGAGACATTCCAAATGCACGATTGACTGCACACTGATAAGTCCGGATTTCGGTGTTTACGTTATTAACCGAAGTTACGATCCTACCATGGTAGCAGAACTTCTCTACCACCTCGAGATCGCCACCGTCAACTAATACTCTGCTACTGAGCCTCCGGTAAACAGGGATACTGTGTCTTCGTCGAATTGATCCTCTGACCAATCTTATGAGCTACGCGTTTCAGTTGACAGTAAGCCTCCTTTATATGACACCGGTCATATAAACCTTAAAATCTCCATGAAAAGATTTTATGAATTTTCTTAATTGTAAAAAGAGCTATGGTCAATTGTTTGTTAGTGCCTTTAAAGGTTATTCTCTTTCTTTCATTCTGAAACGGCTTAAAAGTTCAACCGAGGCTCAACATTTCTTGTCAAGAACATTGTTGATCATTTCAAATATGGGACAAATTGCCTACTTATGCTGGGAAAGGTAATTTAAATTTAAAGAAATCAGCACAAACAACAAATTTAAGCAAGAATGGCAGATTCCACAAATGCTAGAAGTTGTGTAAATATTTCGTTCCATCTCAACCGTGACTCCATCGACGCCAGTCGTACAGTCCCACAGCATGCACCAAACGACTAGACGTTTCACTGGACGCTAATCAATTACATTAGCCGGCTCGGATGCCTCTCTGTCCTTGTGCTGAGAAATGCTAATTAATCTCAAATCCTTCGCCATTCTTTACTCTCGCCCCGATTCCCTTTCCCCCCCCCCAATCTCCCATGTTTCTGCTTGTATCATCAAAACCAATTAATTGAACCGATTGATTGCACCGAACCGATGCGTTTGTTGACACGGCGTGGCTCACTTGATGGGGCCGATCGGGGTCAGAAAGCATGCCCACCCCATCCTGCCTGCCCATATTGCATTATGATTTATGGTAATTATTTTCCAATCTGTACGACTTAAAGTCGATTGCTGATTGAAGTTAAGCTGCGATGGGGGGAGGGGGGCAAAGCCGAGAGGTTTAATTGAATAATGTTAGGTCGATCGGGCTGAAGCGTACACAAAATTATGAGCAATAACTACAATGACCACGTGATTGAAATGGGGGACTCCTATAATCTTGACCGATAACGGATGTGCGTTACGTGATGATGTTACAGAATGGAGCTTTATTTTAATTGATAGTTTCGTGGAAAAAGCTCTTTTCAATTGGGTTGAATGTTTTTCAGAGCTTATTAGGTCATATTTAATAAATGACGGTTACATTGAAATCACAATTAGATTTTTTTATATGTTTCCGGGGTTCATCTGAACATGATCGATAGGTTCATGATAAGTAGAATTTCATTTATAATTCAGTTTTAATTCCGTGTATAGAAGAAGAATTTTTGAACCTTTCGTTACCCGAAGATAGCAGGTCGCCGAAATAATTTCAGAACTAAGGTAGCATTGTCTTATTTGAAATTGTGAAAGATTCGAAAAAAGGACGAGGATTTGACAGTAACCTGCCAGAGGTTCTCTAGCAATGAGCTCAGCATTTTAACGCATGGCTTAATGATCAGTTAAATGAACAGCTAGAGACCCCACTAGCAGAGGATATCTATTGCCATCTAGCATTGATGAGACACGAAAGGCTATCCGCCGGCTCAAGAACAACAAGGCACCGACGGAATAGTAGCCGAACTGATCAAAAACTGTGGTGCAGCACTCAAATAGGAAATTCATCAAATTATTACTGAGGTATGGGATAACGAATCGATGCCTTGTGAATGGAATCTTGACATCATCTATTCCATATAAAAGAAGGGAGATAGGCTAGAGTACAGCAACTATAGGGATATTACGGAGTTGATTACCACCTTCAAGATTTTCTCCCTAATCTTACAAGATCGACTTGTCCCATTCGTTGAAGAGATAGTCAGAAACTATCAGAGAGAATTCCGAAACGGAAAATCAACCACTGACCAGATCTTCACGATGCGGCAAATCTGGTAGAAGATGGCGGAGCAGCAGCTCCACTCCTACCATCTCTTCATTGATTATAAAGTCGCATATGACAGTATAGCATAGATAAAATTGTACGACCCAGTGAGCTCTTATGGTATCCTGGCCAAGTTTCATCACATGCCAGTTGAAGGTGGATGGAAAACTCTCGGGGCTCTTTACTACCACCAAGAGTCTGCTGAGATGAGATGAGCCTGTCTGTCTTCTGTTCAATCTGGGGCTAGAGAGAGCTATCCGTGACTCGGAGGTGAAAACTTCGGGGACCATCTTCTATAAGTCAATCCAGATCCTGGCATACGCTGATGACATAGACATCATTGGTTTGAGGCTCTCCTATGTAGCAGAAGCTTACCAGCCATTCTGTAGTCTATGGAAACTTCTGCACTCAAAATATCTGTCACTACGGACGAAGCTGAGACTGTACAGAACATTTATAGTCCCAGTACTCACATACGTCTCTAAGACATGGACTCTGTCCAAAACTGACGAAGCCCTCTTAGCCGCGTTCGAGAGGAAGATGCTCAGAAGGATTTTCGAACCCGTATGTGTGGAAGGACAATGGGGGAGCCGCTACAATGACCAGCCCTACAGATCATCCTACAGCTCGATCTCACAAGTCACGTCATGAGAATGAAACCGAGTATCCCACCTCGTATCGTCCTTTAAGGCCGTCCACACGAATAGATGAGGCGTGGTAGGCATAAACTGAGATAGAGTGTTGACGTTGATGCGTCCACCAGAACGGGGTTAATAAATTGATAGAAGACAGCGCTGGCACCAAGAGCATTATCGATTATTGTTAAATTAGGCCAAGACAGCGAGGCGATGAGTGAGTCCGATAAGTGAATAAGTAAGTATAGAAGCAGACTGAAAAGAGCTTGTTCGCAATAAATTAATCCAACATATTTTAATATTCTTTTTACGTTAAAACTCACTGCAACCCATCACACACCAGGCACGATTACAAATCACAATAAATTTCCTCCAAAGCGAACCCTGGAACCACTGGCACGCATATTGCACGGTGCGTTAAATTTAATTACAACCATCACATAATTTACTTTATTTAACTCCCTTTCCACACACTCTCTGGGCTGGAGCAAACACCAACCAACCAAACCAACCATAGTTTCTCTTTCATCATTAGGGTACCCCACCCCTGGCCGAAGCCGTTTTAATCGAACAGTCGATATAGCCTTCTGGTTACACGTTTCCGACTAATTAGCATTAGGAAGAAGGAAAAAGAAAAACACTCAACCTCCTTATGAAAAACTTTGCAACCAAACCCCAACCCGAAAGGTCAAATATTCCCTATCGCTTAAATACCATAAAAAACCCCGAACGTTTCGGAGCCGTTGAGAGCCTGAAGAATGTCGGTGGTAATCTTCCTCCAGCATCTTCCAGCTACCCAAACGCAAATACCTACGCGTGCAAAGAAAATTACAGATCTGCGTAACTGGTGCGGAATGGTGTGGCGTGAAAATAAAATTTCATAAATCTCTCCCAGCGTGCAAACGGAATCGCCCGTTTTCGTTCGGCGGTTTGTTTGAAATGAACTGACTCGACCGCAACGAACGACCAGGACGTCGGGTGGGTAGCGTCTTTATCTTTAATCTTTGTACCACGGCGGGAAGCCAAACGCCTGTTTTCTTTTCGTTTTCGTTTCACAATGAGGGAACAGCGAGGGGAAAACCGTTAAACGGTTGGCGATTTTTCATTTGACCCGCGCTCAAGACGGGTTTTTATGGGTGTGCTGTGCAATTGCATACCCTGCAGGCGCACAGCTGTAAAGCCGCGCTTTTCCTTTTGAGTAATGATTTTCATTAATTTTATGTGTGCGTTTGTTTGTTTGTGTAGGAATGTCAGAATTCATTATCTGTTTTATTCAAAACGCACAAATTGGGTTTTCCTATTCCCCGTAGATTGTGAGGAAACATTTTCCATTCTTATCGTATCGTAAATTGATATAAATAATTAAACGAAAACGTTAAACACTTGCCCTTCGGGATGGGAAGAGCACCACGAACACATTTTCCTCGAACTGATCATTGTGATACATTCTAACAAAGCTTATTTCTAGTTTGTTTCCACTTTTAATCTACCGTTCGTCTGGGTCGTGGCCAAAACAAGCCACTCGCTCGCTCTCTCTCTGCCTGCATCACTGCTGACCCGGGATGCCTTCACGTCAAGCGAAATGCACCGACTAGTAAATTGATTTTCCCGACCACCACCCCGGCGGTTGGGTGGAAAAGGCCGCCCGTGGTGCGAAATTCACGTTGAAGGAGAAGGTTTTTGCCACAAACACAAACACACACACCTAGACACCATCACACCTGCTGCAAACAGAACCCCCGGGAAACGGTTGGGAAACGCATCAAGTTCACGTCACGGGCAGACATTTCGATTTGTTGTGCTGAAGATTGGAAAATCCGGGAACCCAGGGCAGGCGGCTTTAGTTGAGGTTGAGATGAAAGTGGAGCAAAGCGGTATCAAAGAGGCTGACACATTTCGGGCACTGTTCCTTAACCCTTATAACGTTTTAATAATAAATAAAATAAGATTTTATTGATCATGATCGCGTTAGCCCTGGTAACAGCGGCCGAAATAGATAAATAGATAAATTACCTATATAGAACGGCACTTAAACTCCATCTCTGGTACTATTCTTCGGTCTCTTTTGTTATCTTAGCAACTTCTGCAAATCATAATAGTCTTATAGGCGGCGTCCCGGAACATAAAACTCCAACATTATATGCCTGGTTTTTGCTGAAAATCGACGACAATATCGCTTCCCTCTCCATATCTTCTTAGGAGTCTTCTTTTGTTGTGTGATCCTTTTCCCCCTGACTGGCTGCATTTTACGATGCCATTGATAAAGCAAAGAGCTAAATGACATTTAGCTTAGACGTACCGAAGGAGTGTTGTGACCAGAAAGGATGTCACAAGAGGACCTAATATCCAACATATTGTCCAGGACAAGCTGGTCCAATAGGATAGCAATTCGCATACTTTACCCAATCTTGTTATATTATTATAGAAATTCTATAGTTTTTTCTATAATTTTTCCTCAAAATTTTTCCTTTCTTAAGCAATCCTGCAGTAACTCCCCAGATACTTATTACCAGAACAGAGCACTTAAACGCTTTCTGCAAGCGTACTTCTAGTCAACAGGGCATTTTTCTTTATGACCGTTGAGTAGTAATATGCTGTGGTCATAAACATAAACCGTGCCTAAGAGCAACACTGGGAACCGTGGGGGAGTGATTCCTACCATTCGTGATGGTCAAAGGGCGAATGGTCAATAATTTGCTTCGGTGCTAGAAGCTTTAGGAGGCTACTTTCCTTTGTTGGTATCCACTGTGGCTTATAGCTTCAATAAAATGGTTAGAAAGTATGCTTGAGCTAAGCAAAAGCTTCTGGTTTGAACATCTTTTGCTTTTTCTTCCTTATTTTAACTTATAAAAGTTTGAAGAACAAAATATTTTTTAAGGAACTTTATACATTAGAAATCAAAAATCGAGTGGCAAGTAATTTGTATTTCTTACTCAAATTACACTTCTCTTCCTTCGCAATTCATCCTTAGTAATCTTTTCAACAGCTGTCACTATATTAAGAAGCTTCGAAACTTTTAGCCCACCACCGGAAGTCAATTGTATCGGGTACCGGAGGGGAAAACTTTTGCTCGGGAAAGGTTTACGATCTTCCTCCAGCTTGCTCCAGCAAAGCTCTATTAAAACGGTTTAATCTCTTTTTATTGTTTGTTTAAATCGTATGACTCACGGTAACACGGGTACGGGACGGCAACGGGGCCCAAAGTGTGGGCAAAAGTTTGTATATTAAATCATTAAAGTAAACACCGGATGCGTTTGTTAGCCCTTTTGGGCTTTATTTTATAGCTGCATGCGTGTGTGTGTGTGTATGTGTGGGAGTATCGTGTGTATCGTGGAAAATATGTTTGGTAGCTAGAGAAATATAATTTTGGCGAAAAGGAGTGTTTGTATGGAGTTACAAGACAAAATGAAATGAAATTATGATTTTTTTTATTTTTTTTATTCATAAAGAACGGCCTGGCCGTATTGCTGAAATTATGATTGATGAGTGAAAATTTGTGGCAAGGAAATAGTTTGTAAATCGTTAGCTACATGCTCACTGTCTTAAATTTCATAGCCAATCAGCGACTATTTAAAATGTATGACTTTTTTCCTTGTTGTTTAGTCATGAATTTAAAAATATTTGTATATATATACTAGGGTAAAACTATACTGTGGCATAGAGATCTCAAATTAATTCTTAATATGCGCAACTCAACGTCTGATGAAACAATAAGATCATCATAAAATAATATTTTACATTATTCTGAGGTTCTTCTTATTCGCACCTATTCGAGTACAGGTGATACTGGTTCACCAACGTCCTGATGTTGTTTCAAGCAATCGTGTGTAAGTCCTGAATAAAATTAAACATTTTCCGAACATTGGGTATCATTCAACCTTAATATATTCGACACATAAATAAGCCCTTTTTAACACCTACTTGACTACCCGGTAGAAAACATTCCAAATTTGTCGGTCTATAGAATAAAACAACTTTTAAAAGACATCATCCGATCAACTGCTACTATTGACACTTCTTCAAGGTATCTTCTTCTTCTTCCTTAGCACTACAATCTCGAGAGGTTGCCTTCTCTGCAGTTTACTGACATGATAGTCCCGATTGCTTCTGGAATACTTCGCCAGTTACTGCGGCTAGACAGCATCAGTTCGGCGATGTACGTCGAAGTCATTTCCATACTCACTTGCTCTGACATGCGACGAAGATCAACAGTGAAGCTTGGACATTCGAAGAACACGTTCGTCGTGGTGACTACCCAGCCCTTAAAGCCCTTATATGCGATTTCCATGAAAATATGCGGTCTGATAGGAATGCATTGAGATGCAGTGATGGAGTACATGCGTCCACCATAAAGGCCAGATCGTGGCTCTAGACCGTGATCAGTATCAAGGACTACTTCAAATGAGTGGTTGGAGTGCTGGATGAGTAAGTAGGAAACTATTGATATAAAATCCTTTTTTGTGAGAACGCTTTGAGAAAAATACAAAAATAATCCAAGTACAAAAAAATCTAATAACTGTTACACATCTCAAAATACGTACCAGATCACCTTAAAATAGATAACCATTTTGCAAAGTGCCCACGTCCTTTACTTTTTACAAAAATGCTTTAAGTGAAAGATCTCCTCGAATTCAAATGTCACTTTTGCAAGTTTCTCATCTCATGCAGCCTTTTTAAAGCCAACCTAGTTTCAAAACCAACGGTTATGTTTGAATAGCAATCCTATATTTGCCTACCCACTCAGACATCATCGTGCCGCCTTTTCACGTTTGATCCATTCACATTTCAAGAGTGGGAGAAAAAAAACCAGATGGAAACCCCTTTTTGCAATTCAAGCAGAGGCGCTCATTTCGTAGGTAAACGGAATTAAAATTTCATGCCACATTACTTCTAGTTCGCTCGATTATACAGCTTCAGCCGGCCCGGGGCAAGGATTAGTCAGTATCAGTGGGATGTACATTTAGATGCTCTGTTACTTCTCTTAGTGAATGAATGGGTGCAGTCTCTTATCGCTGCATCGGCAGTAATGTTGTGACACCTTGCGTGTGAGGAACAGCCTCTAGTTTGAAGCATCAACATGAAATACAGTAAAGAAAAATCTTCTCATAAGAAATCAATTCAATGAAATCAAACGCAGTTTCAATCCATCCCAAAAAAAGATCCACTGAGTTTATTTCATATTTCCACCTAAATTCATGCTCGTTCGCTCATCATAAACGTAGCCCTTCCACAGTTTCCTTCGATCCAAAATTTCCCCCGCCAGAGCTTTTGCGCCTGGGAAATAACGGGTTACATCGTTGATATGGTAACACTGTTGTCGATAACGATAATAATGATACGGTTGGCATTTTGTTCCCGGCATTTTGCCCACCGTAACCATGGTGAAACACGGTTCGCCCGCTGCAGCTTTGCATAACTTTTCGATTTTCGGTTCAGTGGACCGTTGCCAACTGATAACTGCCACATTATTACCGGATAATCACAGCGTCTGGCAATGGGTGTAAGCAGCCAGCGGCAGCCATATAAAGCACACACAGAGACGTCAACGCGTAGGTTGTGTACAGCTGCTTGTTAATTAGAGTTTCAACATATTTTTGGAAATTGGTTGGGCGTGAGCAGTGCATTCATTCGTTGGTCGTTGGCATTCTAAACCTTATCATTATGCCATTGATGATTTACTGAAAAATCGGGACTATTGACGGTAAGCCTATTACTAGCTAAAACAAACGCATTTCGATGTAACTTTCTGTAACGCTTCAATACGGTCACAAACATGCTGATGTACAACAGCATATCATGCAGTGTAATTAAAACCGATTTTCTCAACCGGTTTTTCCTCCCTTGGATCGGTGCGCTTTTTCAACGATTCGATGGTTGAAAACAATCGGAAAAAAACCTGTCGCTTCTACCTCTTCTCCACGCTCTGGGAGCCACTCTCCACGCTCCAAACGCATTTCTTCCAACAATTGTAAGCGCAATGTGCAACGTGGAAAGCCACCCGCTCCTTTTTCACAACCCCCGGACGACAACAGGTCGCATAATTGTGTCGCTGATGAAATTTTGTACAAATTTTAATTGGATTCTACTGCCTCGCATCACACTTCCCCCGAGTGGCGAGTGATGATGATGAATTTATTCATGTCCCCCCGGCCGGACGAAAATCCCCGATCGCCAAACAAACGTTACAGAAAACGTTCGAAAATGGGCAAGAAATGGCGAGAGCAGCTCATAATGCGTTTCATAACGGTGCAGTGTGCGCAGTTCACTTCATCTTCCTACTGCCTTTCCCAGTTCCGCTAGCCCATTTTCCGGCGGTGAAAATGTTCTCGCTCTTTCTCTCTCTCGCGCGCGCCACCCAGAAGCAACAAATTAAAAGTGACACTCAAACCAATTGTTAGCGCCCGGATCCGCGGACACGTTTCGTGTGTTGTTCCGGCCGCCGGTTGCCATGGTGAGATGGGCGCTGCTTCTCGCGCGCGCTGCGAAAGTTCGCAACGAAAATCTTCTGCACAACTTGTTAAAAAGTTATGCTTCCGTGGATGGAAAATTTGACCGGCGCGTGATTGGGTGCCGCGGGCGTGCGAGGGGCAGGGAGAGGAAGAGAGGAGAGGAGGAGGAGGAGAAAATTCTTTGTTAAAGTTAAGGTGTTCTTATTGCTGGAGAAGAAATGGCAACAATAAATTGTTTCTGTTCTAATGGTTTAACACAGGGCAGGTAATGGAAGAACGGGATGCTTTAATTAAGAACATTCTTAGTGAAGTTGGTAGCAAATCAACTATTTTTAAAGCAGATTAAACGAGGTTTTTTATAGAATAAAAAATGTAAATTACACAGTTTTTATCTATCAATTAGGCAAATACAGAGAAACATGTAAACGAAATTGAATTTTTGTATTCTGTTAAAGAGGATCGAAGCTATATGCGCCTAAAGATAGGCAATACTCAACACAATGACTAATTCGATCATTAGCGTCTAATGAGGCGAATGAGGTCTCTAAGACCCAAAGCCTCTATAAATAAACGAAAAAAAAGATCATTAGCGTTAAGATCTGATTCGAATACGTATAAGTATCAGTTAAACACTTAAATTTGCCACTTCTTCTTTCTTGGAATAACAACGACGCCTTATAGGTCATGCCAGCCACTTCTAGCCTACTAGAGTCCTTGATACCACATAGTTGGATAGTCAGTCCTCACTATGGAGGAATGGCCCAACTTAACATTTGCTGCTTCAAACTTTTATAAATATAGCAATACGGCCAGGCCATTCTTTATGAATTAAAAAAAAAAAACTTCTATAAATATTTGTAAGTTAGTCTAAAAGTGAACCCCAGCCCTAGGATAAGCTTACTTAGAAGAACGATTCGAAAGTAGATTGAGCTTCAAAACATGTTCCAAGTAATTTTTATTTTGAGTAGTACGGATTATCAAATAGATAATGCCTTTTCGACTTTAAAAAATCTAAACGTTTTGGTTTGAAAAACAAATAAGAAAGAAATAAAAATATTATCTGCTTGCGTTTTAATAAGTGAAATGGAAATCGAACCTCAGGTTCGGATGTAAGTTGAAGAACGATCTTACACTCCTGACTTCCGTTTTGCAACTGTTTATTCTAATGTTCGTTTTGTCCTAATTCATGCTTCTTGCCCTTATTCATTCGTCTTATCCTAGTACAATGCAAAAATTCATCGATATTTACAAAAGATTACCCATGCGGTTAATTGTTTCCATTAAGGGCTATTTCGACTGTTGCTTTATGTCACTTTGTGGTTATAAGGAGCACGAACTGGATTTTAAATTGATGTGTCTAACGCAACAACCAAGTAACAGGAGTCAAATAATATTGAACTCAATTGCATGACGTGTTATGGATACGGATGCTGTCAGTCAGCCAGACAGCTGTTGCAGCAACGAGACTCTCAGCAGGAACAACAGCAGTGGCTTCAACAACAACAGCGACCGCAACAGTATACGTAGAATCAGTAGCAGTTCGGCAGAAGGCAAAAACAACGAGTACTTCAGCAAGCACAGCAGTAGCATGGTCTTAGCTACAACCATCGGCTAGTGGCTAACGTCTATCCCAGTAGTTGGTGGACCGGCACCGGAGAAACGTCACCGTTGGAGGCGAAATTCAGGACGACTGGAGGGACTTGATTCAGCCGTTCAGTCTACTGGGGCAGATGCAATGAGGAGATCCGGAAATCCGTGGCGATTCAAAATGCACCTAAGTTGTTGTATCCGCTTCACTTGTATATCGCAAAAGTGTAGTTAACAGCGTGATGGCGATGAAAATAACTAGAGAGTCTGTAGTGGCGGGCGAGCCCCCGATCTCAGATCTCAAATCCCGAGTCTCAAATCTTGGATCCCCGATCTAGTATTCTGGGATCCGAATGTAGATTCAGATATCAGGGATATGTTTTCTATGTTCTGGAAATCGGTATCCGATATTCACTATTCTAGACTTTCCACACATGAGGCTTGAAGTAGATGTCAGTTTAATACATTTTAGTATAGGTTTATCTTGTTTTGATATTTATTTTTTGGAAGAAAATTGAATGATTAATGATCTATCTTAAGTAAAATCAACATATATTTGGAAAGTATCAATATGGCCTTCTTTTCCTTCTTTCTTGGCCTAACGGCCTCTTAGGTGATTTCTGCCATTTTTGGCTTGCTAAACTTATTGTTACCGCATAGTTGGATAGTCAGTCCTCACAATGAGGAAACGGCCCAGATGAGACTTGAACCCCGGTCATCCCGTGTGAAGACCTGCGCCGCTGTCGCATCGACCTCCTGGCCACCATAAATTATTTGCTGCATTATCAAGCTTTGCCTTGAGCATTCTAATTGCCATACATTCTAGTATATTCCTGGGATACGCTGAATATCTTGCGTGGTTTTCCTTCCAAATGCCAGAAAAAAGAAATACAAAGAAAATTTTTAACTCGTAAATAGTTAATGTAAAAATAGAATTATTATTCACAGCACTTGGTAATATCTATGCTAATAAAATTAACTTGTCAAAGAGTGGCAAAACGCCGAATCATGAAAACTGTGTGACACGTAGCTCAACTTTCTAGCAAACCCTTAACTTTCTATCAAACCCTGGTAAAGCATTTTCTTACAAAGAAAATTAAATTGCACTCACGTAAAATATGCAATTTGTCCGCCCAAACTCAATTGCAACGAGCAATTTACGAAGCAAAGTGTGTGTGTCACTCGGTGAAAGTGCATTAACGAATGGCTTTTCCTTTCGATCGTATCGAACGCTTCCGATGAGGGGAGGGGGGTTTTCGAGAGCATACGGTGCAAAATGAAGCTGTCACTAACAAAAACCCGAACCTCCCGAGGGCATTTGCCGGAGTCGACCGAACGGAAGCCACCATCGCCACCCCCCTCAAAGGCACCAAAGGCAAACAAGACAACGAATCTCCCAAGTGTATTGATTTAAAAATGAGTGTGTTCTACATGAACTGGCTCGGGGCAAATTATTGGTTCCCGGTGTGTAGTGTCGCTCGGTGCAACATCTGATTGACACACGCATGGAACACCGGGCACATGGAATCGATTTGTCACCCTTCGGAATATCTTCCCTTCTTCCTGGGCAGTTCCATTGTTGCTCGCAGCACACACCATTCGAAGGGATTTAGGTCGTTTGTAATGGTCGGTCCGGTGCGGATTTGTACCTCATTTCGAGCCCTGATCCTCTGTGCAACGGAGGTGGCCATAATGGAGTGCGACACGTGCTGTTCACACACACACACAAACACACTTGTTATTACGCATGAGATATGGAAAGTTGCACTTTCTCGACAGCCATAATCCCTGCGCACCCTACGCCCGAGTGGTTCGCATTTCTCCTTGTTCGGTAAGCAAAAACGCTTATCGATACATTCGTCCCAGGAATTGTCATTTTGGTTACAGACTGTCCAGAAGGCATAGATATTGGTTAGTTCTGAATTTAGGGTGTGAGAATGTTTTCCCTCACCAGAGTACATCAGGTACATCCCAGGAATTGTGTTGTTGTGTAACTTGGTGCCTTTTGTTTATACTCGGCGTAACATTCAGCACAATCATGTCCGTATTAATTATTTCCATTTGTAGCGCCCGCTCTGTACTGTGCCTCTCGGTTACCAGCTTTCGGCCCGTCGTCGTCTTTGAAGTGGTAATTTAACCTGTAGCTAGGTGTGCCGTCGCTCCCGAGAAGTACAATCTGTTCGCATGGAGTCCAAAGTAAGTGTTTCCTGTAATTGGTACGAATCGGGGGCCAATATGCTGCCGGATTTTTATAGCCAAGCAAATCCAACGCAGCAACCGAGCAGAGCAGAGCAGCTCACCGCGTTGCCACGATACGGATACGGGATTGTGTACAATGCGTTTTTACCTTCTGGTTTCGGTTTCCTTTCTTTCGTTTGATTTCCCGGGCTTTGTTCCCCATTTTCCCGGCCTCTCTCTCTCTCTCTCTCTCTCTCTCTCTCTCTCTCTCTCTCTCTCTCTCTGTTGGTAAGGTGAAGAAAACGTAAACGGCACGGTGGCGTACGACATTTAATTTGCAACGCTTAGTCAGCTTCCGATTGAAATTTAATAGCGAGCCGGCGAGGATGGTACGATCCCGGGTTTTTGAGGTGAAACGGCACGGAAAAATGTAGGAAAAGACCCCCCCCCCCCACCACGGTACTATCGGGTACCAGGAAGGAAATATAAACTCGGGCGGTGAAATGAAAAATTTCTCCAATCTCTCGTCTTCGGTTACGATTGTGCGATACTTGTACGAGCGCTCTCGGAACAGGTGGAGTCTGGTCGTCGTTTGATCTTTGCAGGCTGGTTGGCGTACTTTTATTGGCGTCTTGCCGCTTGATGTTACGAAGGGTTCGAATCGAATGGAGAAGAATGAAAATCTGGGCACGTGACCTGCCCGTGTGACTGTTGCTGGTGTAATGATGTATTAAAACGTAATATAATATTTGGTTATAAATGGAATCCTTAAATTTAACACACTCAAATCCTAGAAACGATAAAGCTTTAATATTAAATTAATATTTGCGCTAGAGAAGAAAAAAAAACAGAGATGACTAAAATTGAAATTGAAGAGTCATCAAACAAAAATCACAAATCAGATAGACCATAACTCATATAAATATGGAAAGTGAGAACAAGAACAAGAACAAGAACAAGAACAAGAACAAGAACAAGAACAAGAACAAGAACAAGAACAAGAACAAGAACAAGAACAAGAACAAGAACAAGAACAAGAACAAGAACAAGAACAAGAACAAGAACAAGAACAAGAACAAGAACAAGAACAAGAACAAGAACAAGAACAAGAACAAGAACAAGAACAAGAACAAGAACAAGAACAAGAACAAGAACAAGAACAAGAACAAGAACAAGAACAAGAACAAGAACAAGAACAAGAACAAGAACAAGAACAAGAACAAGAACAAGAACAAGAACAAGAACAAGAACAAGAACAAGAACAAGAACAAGAACAAGAACAAGAACAAGAACAAGAACAAGAACAAGAACAAGAACAAGAACAAGAACAAGAACAAGAACAAGAACAAGAACAAGAACAAGAACAAGAACAAGAACAAGAACAAGAACAAGAACAAGAACAAGAACAAGAACAAGAACAAGAACAAGAACAAGGAAGGAAAATTGTTATATTTCATAGTAAAGTCGTTTCTCTTTCTTATTAAAATAAGATAGTACAAGAAACTAGTAAGAAGAAAGCAACTGTCACTTATTGAAACCGTCATCAATGATCAATACATTTATAAATGCGCTTACAAAATATTCATTAAACATTACAGTAAAATCCATGTCCAGAAAATGTCTGCGCTCAGAAGTCCCACATTTACTCAATATCCTAATAAAAATACAAATCCCCAAGCTCCATCATTCGCTCCCGTTTTGTACTCCCGGACAGCCCGGCACCGAGTTAGTCTGCTCGCTGACCATCGCTACTTTACTTCGAATTGACTTCCGGGCAATTTACGGTTTGACAAGGGTTGCTGTTGCTGATCGGGAACGGTCCGAAACAAAAATCCTTCCCCCGTTGCTTGTACGTTGACCCTTGTGTTAAGTTGTGCGCAAATGTATTTTATTGTGCCTATTTTCCCGTGTGCTCTTTTTTCTCTTCAAGTTGTGGTGACTTTTGGTCAGGCATTTGGCATATTGGACGGTAGAAGTTTCTTGGTGTTTCTTTTTTTTTGTCGGTTTGTAGCACCCGGATGCTTGCATGTAAGCTGTAGAAGGGCACTCGGCACTTCTTCACGACCAGGGCCGTTTATTTGGGTAAACCTTCCGAAAACACATGTCGGCTGTCAAGCGCAAAGTCCTCTTGCCTTTCCGCCCAATTGATTTTGTCGCCAATTTAAGTTAATGTGTAACCTTTGGTAAGGGTTGAAGCGAAAGGAGCGTCGTGTGGAGTCGGATTTGGTTTCCGAATAATCTGAAAGCGGTTAAAGCTTAAGAGTAGTACGTTGAAACAGATTTCATGTAAAAGGGTTCCCATAAATACATCACTAAACGTTTATAGAATTTGAATATTGTCCAACAAATCAATAACCTTGGGGCTAGTGTCAAACTATCAGTAACCAATAAATAACGCTTTTTATCGTCACAAGTCTCTCACCGCCAAAGACACTCACACACCTAACCTACGTTTGGCTCCGTGTCGTGCCAGAATCAATCAAAAGCCAAAACTTCCAAACGACCGTGGCACACGCGACATTATCCAGCCGAACGGTTTTCTTTTTTAACTAGACCGTTAAAATCCACAACACCCCAAACACGTGGTTGACTCTACCGCCAAAGATTAATAGCAGCGTTGTAGGTGTGTTTTAGTGTTCCTGAACTTGAATCTGAAATTCAACTCCAACCAAACGGTGAAGTTAGGTGCGCAATAAGGCTTCCTAACAACTCATTTTGTTATTGGTGCCTTTCCACACCGTTTACACGTCGCAAGGTTGCTGTTTCGTAGGATCCGTTCTACACGTGGAAAACACGATAATATTCCATGGTCTATGGTGATTTACCACAAATAATTACTTTAATGACTCAATTTAATACCAGGCGAGCAGGCACGACAATGTATGCTTGCGTGAAATTATTTTAATACGTGGTGGAAATGATATGCGAAAAGGGTTATTTTTTGTAAGGTGCTCCTACTAACAACGTTGCTATAAAAAAGTGACAGCACTGACAGCATTCTGGCAAGTAAGAAAATGAACCGATATTAGTAGTCGTTGAGAGTGCGGGGTGGAGATCTCATCGCTCTAAATGCTTGTCTGGCTCAACGAGTGATTGTTGACAATGGTTGTAAGAATTACTTGCTTAAATTTAGATTCGATTGCAATTTTAATAAAAATGGATTCTTTTGGTGTGATGATATCACATATAACTTTATGCTGGGATTTCCGTTAGGATTTTCCAATTTTGGGTAAATAAATTGTCTTTTGTCAGTTAAACTTCACGGAGAGAGAGGTCGTCTTTATTATAGTGTATAAGAATTTTGATAGAATCCTTTCATTGGATTAACGGTCGATTTAAATGTTGAAGTAGAAAAACTTTTGTTAAGATTCTTTAATGGTAGAATGGATACGACTGGGATTAAACTATAGCTTAAAAATATTTTGTATAACTCGACCGAATCTTTTTCTGAAAATCCAGCTTGTGCTTGTAGAAGTGAATAAGAAGCTTCTCAAAATAAGACCATTCTTCAAGTCATTACTGGTGGTCTAAACAGTCCACTGATTCACGTGAATACAAGAGACCAGGATCTCTTCCTAAATTCTTAAGTAAGACTTTCTCTACCCTAACTTCTTTAGTAAGAGTCAGAAAACCCACCATTCCAGAGGTAGTCTGGAAGTCCTCACCTCTGGTAAGATTAAGGTGAACGATTTTCTTCAAATCTTTTAAGAAATAAGAAATTAGTTACAACCTTGATGAAACTAAGGATGATGCAAGTTATGCAGATAGAGATGACAGGGATGAAAACGTTGTTAATAAAAAATTTGATACAGTGTTCGGATTGAACAAAAAAAAAAGAGAACTAAATAGAATTCTATAGGATTTAATCACGTGGGCTTGTTATACACGCAAAAATGCGATCAATCCCAAAATAATTGTTCCAGTGACTAAATAGGGTAAATTAATTCTAGTTGATCGTCTACGGTACACAAAAAACTACGCAGTTTTTTATTTTCTTGAACATATTTAATTTAAGTTTTGATCGAAGGAAAAGAAACATAGAATTGCAAAAAGATGGAACTCGACGGTATAACTAAGAAGCGAATAATGAGCAGACACAAAGAGTAATACTTTCCTACGTACCCACTCGCGTTCCTAAACATGAATAGGCCAAGAAATCTTCCATGAAACCTTAATCGACTATATTTGAGTAGCAAAAACCCCCAAATATTTCTCGATTTAGGAAGAATACTTTTATCGAAACTGATTGATGCAGTCAGACATATTTTCGCAGTGCCTTTTCGGCTCATAGTTTGCCTATTCCTCCCCAACGGAAGTTATTTCTGCATACCGAATGCGTCAAATACTTCTTGTCGAATACATTCGTGTTTGCAAACTATTTATTTAAACCTTCCTGTTCTATTCCGTATTCCCCATCAGGCTTGTTAGAACTTTATTCCCTCGGCAAGGAAAAGTCGATTGTGCCAAAACCAACATTGCACGCGGCTTTCCTTTCCTCCCGGCTCTCTGTTCGAGCGTGTGTGAGGTTTTTGGAAATGAGTTTGATAAGACAATTTCAATTTGTTATAACCCAGGAAATGTCTCAGTTTTGACTGAAGGAATTGGCACCGTTCAACCCTCGCCGGGTCACTCCGCACCGCCAACCGGATAGACAAAGTTAGGCAGAAGAAAAAGGGGCAATGAAATCTAACTGTCACTACCGGTTTTTATCTCGTCTCGTGCTTCCACGCTTTATTCTACTACTCATTTTAAATAGTGCTGCCATAAAACCGAAAATTCATTCCCTTATCTACCGTCGCCCACTATCCACGGTCGTCCCCCAGTCACGCGTCACTGCAAAAACCGAACTGCTCGAAATTGCTCGCAAAAGATATGAAACCCCTATATATATATATATATGTGTGTGCAGACTACTTCCCTGCGCAAAAGTGGATTTCAAGTTTGAAATCAACCTTCTCCCCCCCGACTCCGACCATTTGAGCCGCAAGGAACAAAGAACGACTTTTCACGATTGCTCGGTGTGTTGTCGGTTGGGATGGGGTACGATGGGGAAGAGGAGTGAGTGCTGATAGGGACAAATTTGCCAATAAAAATGTAATTTATGGAATCTACTTGAAAGATGGTATCGGCGGCTGCATGCATCAGAATATGAAACAGACTTTCATTTCGCCTTGGTGGCAAGTTTCGTGAGGTTCCCTGTTGTCCCGATGGGGTAGGAACTCACAAAAAAGGGAGTAAAAAGTGTGTCTAGGCTGGTAGTGATGGCCTGTGTGTTTACAGGCCACTTTGGGCGGAAGGTTCTCAACAAACCCCCTATTCTTCTGTCGGAAATTGGAAAATAGTCGAACGGGATGTTTTAAATAGGGAAAACATTTAGGAAATGCTTTACAAAATACGCTTTGTTTCGATAGGCTTTCTATTCGATGTCCTCAGCAAGGAAAATCAGGATTAATGAGCTATTAATCTACAATTACCTGTCTCGGAGAAAATTTATTTTCAATCTCTTGGTGAAATTGGAAACATTGGAATTGCAATTTGAAAGAGCTTCACTTTCATCTCATTTTACCCGCTTGATTGATACGGTTTTAATGCTCTTAAAATGAAGAAATCTACACAAAATCACCTTGAGACTGCATTGCACGAAGAATCTCCAGCAACATGGCCCCAAAGCCCTTTCATTTTATCATTATTGATTGATTGTGTATCAGTCGCTGCACCTTCCCGCACTGGATGCAAATTGTATTTTTCCAATCAAAAAGTTATTCAACTTCACAACCGAGTACCAAACCGCGGTATGACAACCGCGGTATGGCGCGATCTCATTGAAGTGCGTCAGGACACCACCGTCGCCAGCCCATCCGCCTGAACCACCATGCGCTCGATAAATCATTTACAATTTCACAATAAATTTTAATTAATTGCGTGGCTTTACCGAACGCAATTTCGGTAGAGAAAAAAACTTTCGGGCGTGAGAACTTGTGTCCAAGTGACAGCCCGAGCACTCCACCGCACATTCACCGCGTGTGAGGCGATCTGATCAACAAAAATGTCACCGGTGGGACTTTGGCTGGGTCAGGATCAGGAATGGAATGGCGGTGTCGTCGCATGGCCGGTGATTGACTATGCTAACGATCATATTAACATGGTTACATCGATGCGTCGATGGTCCATGGGAGGCTAGGGCGTGACCGGATTGATAACGAGATGATTAAATTGCGTTATATTTCATTTTTTTTATTTTACTTTGCTGCTGTTGGTATTTGGAAAGCCAATGTGACAATCGGAAAGCGAATGCAGCGCAATTAGTATTTATCATATTTTTCTCTCGTATTGATATTGAATTATAACTTAATTTAATAAAGCTCAGAATAAAACAGAATGCTAATAAAAAAGATTTTAAGCGATGATTTCCGATTAATGAAACAACTGTTCAGGTTTAATAACGCAAGGCTTAGGAATTTTTGTTCGAGGGTCATTATTGCATGATTTCTTTTCACGGCTGGCTAGCACATACTGGCTCACATGTTACGTGAGATGAATATGTCTGGTAAGTCATTATATTACCAAGATGACCCGAAAGATGTTAAGATAAAAAAAAACAAAGAAATACCGGTTATTCGAATCTTCTCAACCTTTAGTACATTTTATATGTTCGGTAAAGCAAATAATTTGCTTGTAATGTCTGATTATTTTGACCTTAAATAAAGCCCTTATGCTATAAGAATTTACAATAATTTTTGCCATAATTTATTTTCTCGATTTCAATCCTCAGCGACTTAGGACATTAGGAGATCCTTGATTTGACAGGTAATGCAATAAGTATTCGATCACATTTCTCACCATTTAATTTTTAAATAAATGGGTTTTTTCAGAAATCAATACTGGCCGGTTGTCCTTAGTTCTTTAATATACAGCGCACACTAGTCAAGTAGTGCAGTAGACCTATCCCATTCATGAAAGAGTAAGTTGGAAACTATCGGAGAGGTTTCTGGGATGGAAAGTCAACCACTGTTCACTGGCGAAAATGGAGCAGCAAAAGCTTCACTCTTACCGTCCCTTGGTCGATTTCAAAGTAACATACAACTACATAGCCAGGGTAAACAATACAACTCAATGAGGTCCAAAATTTCAGGCCAACCTTATCAATCTTGTAAGAATGCCCTAACAGAATCCTTTGCTACCACCAAGAACTGCGCCAGAGGGATGGGCTTGCAAGTCTTCTCTTTCCTAGGGCAATCTGTGACTCGAAGGAAGACGAGTTAGTAAACAAGGTTATGGCATAAGCTGATGGCATAGCCGTTAGTTTGAGGCTCTCCTAGGTAGGAGAACATTACTATTCGAGTATACAGCACCCTTGAAGTTAACCAAAACTTCAGTTATTTGGGGTAAAAAAAAAACAGATCCGATAACAACATATATGTTGATTTTCGCCTAAAGGTTCGCAATGAGATACGTCTAAACAGTCTAAAGCTCGTAACGAAAATGTTCAGAAGGATCTTTGACCCCGTTTGTGAAGAAAGATAATCAAGAAACCGCTACATTGACGTGTTGTAAGGTGTTCTCACCATCGTGCGAGTCTATTAAGCTTCGGTGGGCTGGTCACATCATTAGAATGGTACCGGACGACCCAGCCCGTAAATTCCAGTACCACTATGTATGTGGCAAGACAATGACTTATCCCTCATCTGTTAGATGAATCCGATCTGGATCATTCCCCTGTATTAAGGACTGACTATCCAACTACGTGAGTAACCTAGATACGGCAGGCATGCACTAAGAGGTAATCTGGCCAAAGAAAAGGAGACTTATAGATTCTTAAAATATTTGCTAAAAACGATAACGATTCTCTACCTGTCCTTTCTTGTGCTAAAATAGCTACAGCACCTTTGGACCACCCTATATTTCTCCCAGCTACAGAAAATCTTACAATTGATTACTCATCCACTAGCATCAACCTACTCAAATGGAATAAAGCCCAAAAGAGAGAAAGCATTCTGCCACCAAAATTGCCCCGTAAAATCAATTTCACTTCCGTTACCGAAATGATGATTCATCGCTACGCAACCTCCAACCCCGCAGAAAAGTAACTGTTACATCTTACGAGCAATAATCGATCCGACGGTAAGCAACATGACACCCTCCCAATTCGGTTGTGCTTATGTGGCAATATCCCTGTGTAAACAGCGGCAGAAGAAGAGGGTAAAAAAAACATCCAAAAATGAAGTGCAAATCATATCAGCGACATAATAAAAACTCACACCCAACGGTCCAAATATCGCACCAAGCAAAGCAAGCTCACCTTCCCGTTTACACGCTTGGTATGTGTGAAATTGTTTGCCTGCTTGGTGGGTTGAGGCAGAGAAAAAAAAAATGTGTCAAGTGCACCCCTAGTGTCCCTCCGGACCGTAACTGATGGCTTCCATGTGTTGGCCCCGAAGGAAGCGACGCTACGCCACGCTAGAAAATCGTAAGTCGAGCCTTTTGTTCCCGAAGGGCACACCCTACACCGGCACGCCTACCCGGGGCTACAATTATCATCTTCAGTTACGCCTTGTGCCCCTGGTGGGCTGGAAAAAAACGGGACTGCTGATGTGATGGGGGAAACGCATTTTCCACCTTCTGGACACCATGGTAACGGGATGCACGATAATTGTGTTTGACGAAAAGGCGTTCGCTAAGAAAGTTTTTTAGGGAATGTCGCTGTTACTTTTCGAAGACTTGAATGACACAAACACACCGAGAGTGCAAGAGTGGTGTATTGGGAGGACGTGTTTATTATTTGATTTCTTCAGAATAAATCAATTTAACCTTTAGAAAATGCTATTTACCCTCAACCGTTAAGGAAGGGAAATTCTCCACCACCGCTTGAGCTCAACCCCTATGTTCTCGGTTCAATAACCCCTTCCCGCGTGTGCTTACAAATGTTCTACATCAATATCCATTTTCATCCAATATTTTACATCCATAATCCCTGTCTCATCGACTATCAAACATACAGTACTGGTTCCCTTCATTCCAGGATGCCTCAAAATCGTTCAATCGACTATTTTCCAATATACGTGTGTGTGTGTGTGTGCCCTCGCGTTCCCGAACACACCGAAACCCCAGGCAAACGATCCACTGGCTGTGAACGATTTTTTACCCTTTATTGTAATCTCAACCCAACGACCAACGTTCACATCAAAGTGCACCCGAGCGGGAAACCAATCTTCGATATTTGCCAAGTACACGCACCGTCAACCGATGACGACGGCATTCCCACATTACTGCCCACCGCTTCCGTGCCGTCATTGTTGCGCGGGCACCCTACACTCTCGGGCTGTGTAAATATCTTACCGATCTCCTATGCCTCGATGAGCTTTGACCTCTCTGCGCTGAAGGATGGGGACCGAAATTGCAAAATCTCCAAAAGTGGAAACATCAAAATCCCGGTGCGTATTTTACGAGTCAACCGAGGCCCGCGTTGATCACGGGCACACGCTGGTGCAGGAGGTGGTCGCTAAGGGTTGTTTCTTGTCGGTTGATTCTTTGCCCGCTCATCGTCTCACTTGTCGAGTGCCAGCATTCTCGAAAACTGATGGAGGCGTTTCAAGATTGATTGACAGAGGGAGAGAGAGAGAGAGAGAAACAGTTTACGACGCCCAGCAACCCTCCCAAAAGCCGTTGGTAGTTCAACATTGCGGGGTGTCCTTAGGTCGGTCACTTTCTCGGTATCGGCAATCACACACTTGGCACACACTCCGCCTGGCTTGTTCCGAAAACCATTCAGAACAGACGCACTATAAAATACACTGGAATCCCGACGTATCAACCCGACGGTGGGCGGTAAATGCAAATAAATTTCATGACATAAACCTCTCGAGTTCTGTTCCTGGGTAGCTTGCTTGTTTTTTCTTTTTCGTTTTTTGCTCGTCGATTTTCCAATTCTGTTACTGACATACGCTCGGCTTGACATGTATCGCAGGCAGTGAGCAGTACGAGTGGTGTCCTGGCACACACACACACACACATTTTGTCAGGTGGATCGAGCTCGAGTTGGAAGCTCTGTAAATTCCCACCTGGGACTACCTGGATGGGATGGAAAATTGGTGAACCTTGTTGCACCAAACGGTACACCACACCACCTGCAACCTAATCTAACCGCACACAGTTAACAAACCGCACATTACAGTAATTTCGCTCGCTCTCTCGAGTGGTGCGAGATCGAAATTGAACCAGCGGGCAGAAAAACTGGGGCAGCCGATTGAGTGTTGGTAGCAGTTGATCAACTTGCATCAGCAGCACGTGGCGAGATCCGATGTGTGTTACATTGTGGTGCATCGGTACAGGCCGGAAGTGTCAATCGATTTAAATACTCCCGGCGGAGCATGGCTGATGTGTTACAGCGATGCGAAACCGTTGAGACCGGCTTTAAGCTGCTTGTGGTACGATTTTTACAACGATCAACCACTAATCTTTCACACTCATCGCTGTTCAGTGTGACACGTTGTCGGTTGAAGCGTAATTTGAGTGCTTTACGATTAAAGTTTTGAAACGTTCAGTTTAGCATATAATTTGATCGGGGAAGAGTTCTGTAAGGTTTTGATGGAAATTTTAAAAAGACTATGAGCATGAAGCTCCCTGCTAATTCGTTTTTGGAATTGAGACGCTTTCGTTTCATGAGTTCAAGATTTCCTTGGCGGATGAGTTTAGACAAAAATATTTGTCGTATCAACATAATCTGTAAAATATGTGAAGCCTTGGACAACTTTATTGGAGGCCTTTTGTGTAGTGAGGCCTTTTTGACGACTAAACTTCATGGAGAACGAGAATCATTGGACCATGAGATGCTTGTATGACCTCTTTGAGCCCTCATCTAGCCATTGGATAGCAAGGTCTTTCGACATAAAACGCATTGACTGGATAGATCCTTTGGAAGATAGTTCCCTATTGCTGGTAAGCTTCCTGGAGACCGCCAACTCTGCCCACCGTAAAATCCATTCCTGGCTGAGATGATCTAACCGTTTGTTAATATCTCAACTTTATATGAGAACAAATTATTGTTTTTTTTTTTTATTTAAAACCATCTCGGTGATGTCTGCGAAAGCAAATTCTTGGGCTCCGGTACCATTTGATTAGCACATATCGATTCACTGTCAGGAAAAGCGCTGAACAATCGATGATATCGTTGAGGACTCCAATCATCAAGGCAAGTATAGCATATTGAAGGCACTCATTTATCTACGACAGTCCGAGCAGCGGAATCCTGGTCCAATATTCCTGGCTATGATATCAGCAATGTAGTTCTACGCTGAATGTACTCTAGCCGCTCCAAGGATCGAGTCCAAAAAGGCATTCCACTCAATTGCAACTCTGTGTCATTTTTCTATAGTGTGGGAATTAGAATAATTATATAATCTTGCATGCATTTGAACTACAGGATTTAATATTACAATTTTCGAGCATGCATTTAAATTTCACGAATTAAACAGTAGACAATTAAGGATTAAGATTAGGACTACTCGACTGTTATACACTTACACGAACTACTCGAATTACATGTAAATCATTATGGACAAACGAATACACAGTTGCAAACCGACCAGCGATACGAGTGCACACAGTCTCACTTCAATCCTCAAAATATATCACAACCACCCCCTTTCGTGAACATTTTCACATTTGTTGGTCCTTCGAACCGGATCGTGATATACGGAGAGGAAGTTTCATTCTGCAACCAAGAGTGGAACTCGGTATACGGAAATTGTGCAAGTCATTACGTGACAAATTCGCCATCGCATTCGGCCCCGCGTCAAGGGCAACGGTCGGTTACACTCCACCATTTCGAATTTCGCGCCAACGAGTTGTTCGTTACCGTCGTGTGATATTTCGTGTGATATTTTCGAGAAGCAATGGATAAGAAAATCAAGGCAGTGCAGTTGAAGAAAAGGATTGCTGTGGAAAGCATTAAATCCATGGAGCGGTTCCAGACGGATTTCCAACCCAACGACGCCCAACAGATTCCGGAGGTGTTAGAGAATTTGGAATCGCATCAGGCAGGGTTCTTCGCCGCTATTTCTAAACTGGAGGAACTCGACGAAAGTGATGCAACAATCGAAGCGTGCATTATGGAGAGAATCCACTTCGAGGAACGTTGCAGGAAGCTGAAATCATTTTTACGTGCAAATCAACCCAAGGAAGAAGGAGCGGTCAACGATACGACAGGTTTGGCTTCGTCGACACTCGCTTTTGGTCGACCGCACGCACCAAACCTACGCTTACCCAAAATCGAGCTTCCAACGTTCGATGGAGATCATACGAAATGGCTGTCGTTCCGCGATCGCTTCCTTGCTATGATCGACGCTTCGCCTGAGCTTCCGTCCATCGCAAAACTGCAGTACTTACTTTCATCGCTAAAAGGAGAGGCTGCACTACCCTTCGAGCACACACCTCTAACGGAAGACAATTACGCAATCACATGGGCTGCTCTGCTTAAACGGTACGACAACTCGCGTCTACTAATCCGTGAGTATTATCGGAAAATGCACTATCTCCCCGGAGTGCATTCGGTGTGCGTGGATAAGCTTTCCCACTTGGTGGATGAATTCACGCGCTTCGTGAACGGATTAGTGAAGTTAAAGGAACCGGTAGATTCGTGGGATACACCGCTGTCGAATATGCTGCTTATGAAGTTAGATCGGGAAACGCTGTTGGCTTGGGAAAAGCATTCGGTACACTTCACGCGGGACAAATACAAGGATGTGATCGAGTTTGTTCAAGATCGGATCCAAATCTTGAAATCGACCAACACTTTCGTGATGGATCAAAGCGCTGGTGGTACCAAGGTGGCCGGCAACAGTCGGCAGCCAGTGCAACGACGGTTCATCGCGTATGCAGCTACTTCTCGCCCGGCTCCTGTTCCTTCGTCTGCCCTCATCCAACCGCCAAAGTGTCCACTGGAGTGTTCCGAAGGTCACACTTTGCGCAACTGCCCAGTGTTCACAGGTAAAGAAGTTCAGCAACGACGAGACATTGTTGCAACGAATCGACTGTGCTGGAATTGTTTGAGCAGCAATCATCAGGTGAGGGAGTGTAAATCGGAATTTTCGTGTCGCATATGTCGGGAGCGTCATCACAGCTTATTGCATCACACTCCACGCTACACTCCTCCCACAACGGTTACAATGTCTGCTCAAACGGATGACGACAATGTGTTCCTTGCAACGGCAAACATCCAAATCAAGGATGACTACGGCAACATCCACGAAGCAAGGGCTTTATTGGATTCGGGTTCCACATCGAATTTCATCGCGGAAGACCTAGCTCGAAGGCTGTTGACCAGTCGCAAAAGGGTCAACGTCGCTGTTTCGGGCATCGGCAATTCGGTACAGCTGGTCAAGGGTTCGATCGTCGCCACCGTTCACTCCAAGACACAACCCTTCTCAACGGAAATGGCGTTCCTGGTTCTGGACACGCCATGTACAAACATTCCTACTTCACCAACGGACATCTCTTCATGGGAAATGCCGGATGTGGCATTGGCGGACAGCACCTTTAATCATCCGGGGCAAGTCGATATCGTCATCGGAGGCGATACGTTCTGGGAGCTGCACACCGGTCGCAAGCGCTCTATTGGCAGAGGCAAGCCGTGGCTGATTGAAACCCGTTTCGGTTGGGTTGTCAGCGGCATCTCTCATCATATATCAGCCGGTCCGCGGCTGTGTCATCTTTCTGCACACGATGCCACATTGAAGGAGATCCTGCATCGATTCTGGGAGAGCGAAACCATAGCCGAGGATCCTGTGCTATCGGTCGAGGAGAATGCTTGCGAAAAGCATTTCGCTGCAACAACTGTTCGCACTACAAGTGGAAGGTATGTCGTTCGTTTGCCTTTTAACCCCAATCCTAATGTCGTTTTAGGAGAGTCGAAACAAATAGCTGATCGTAGATTGCGTAGTATGGAACGGCGGTTGAACAGTAATCCTACAATGAAAAAGGAGTATGCCAAATTCATGAGAGAATACGAACAGTTGGGGCATATGAAACGACTTACCAGTCCTGCAGATGATTCGATAGATCACTATTACCTTCCACACCATGCCGTTGTTAAAGAGTCGAGCACAACCACGAAGGTTCGCGTCGTGTTCGATGCATCGTGCAAAACGTCGAGTGGTTACTCGTTGAACGACAAACTCATGGTGGGACCAGTCGTTCAAGAAGATCTCCTATCGATCATCCTTCGGTTCCGTTCTCGTGCCATCGCATTGTCTGCCGACGTAGAGAAGATGTATCGGCAAATTTTACACAGTCCCGATGATTGTAGATATCTGCGCATCCGGTACAGAGAAGATCCTGCTGAACCCATCTCAACCTTTGAACTACAGACGGTTACGTACGGCACAGCATCAGCTCCTTTTCTAGCTACAAGGACCTTGAAACAAGCTGCTATTGACAACAAGGAAGAGTACCCGCTGGCAGTGAACGCTGTCCTAAACGACTTCTACGTTGATGATTTGTTAACGGGTACCGATGATATCTATGAAGCGATTGAAATGCAGAAGCAGATATCAGGCATGTTAAATTCAGCTGGTTTCACACTGAAGAAATGGGCTTCAAACCGCACCGAAGCATTGCAAACCGTGCCGTCTGAAGATGTAGCAGTTCAACTAACGCATGAATGGAAGGATTCGAAGCAGGTTTCCACGTTAGGTATCATGTGGGAACCAGCTGCTGACACTCTACGTTTTCGGATCGATATACCACCTACACCATCCCGCATGACAAAAAGGCTAGTTTTGTCATACATAGCTAAAATATTCGATCCCCTCGGGTTGCTGGGTCCAACGATCATCATCGCCAAAATGTTCATGCAGCAACTGTGGGCTCTAAAGCAGAACGGAAGATCGTGGGATTGGGACAGCGAGCTACCATCGCACCTACAGCAAGAATGGTTGAACTTCCACTCTACCTTATCCTCACTGCGCAACCTGAGAATACCACGGTACATAGCTCAACGCACGGCCACAAGTCTGCAAATACACATCTTTGCTGACGCATCACAACTAGCATACGGCGCTTGTTGTTACATCCGCGCTGAAGGCTTGGAAGGAGTCACCGTACAGCTGCTAACAGCCAAGTCGAAAGTCGTCGCATTATCTAACTCACACTCTATAGCTAGGTTGGAATTATGTGCAGCGCGATTGGCCACACTCCTACACGAGAAGGTGATTAATTCACTGAAGGTTTCTGCTACTACAATCTGTTGGACCGACTCAATGACTGTACTTCACTGGTTGAACTCCGTACCAAATCGCTGGAAGCCGTTCGTAGCCAACAGGGTGGCTAAAATCCAGCAAACTTCCGGCATACAGTGCTGGAAGCATGTTCCAGGCACCGACAATCCAGCAGACGACATCTCGCGTGGCTTAACACCAGAGAAACTATTGGCATGTGAACGCTGGTGGCACGGGCCACATTGGTTAGCACGCAACGCTGAAGATTGGCCACAAAACACTTCACCACCAAACGAGGCTGAGAGCGCAGAGGAGGAGAGGTTAACTTCACCACGGGTTGCAACAACATCTACAATCTGCGAATTTCGGAACAGGTTGTTTTCCCGAATTTCGGCTTACCACACACTGCAAAGGGTTGTTGCATACGGCTTGCGCTTTATTCATAACGCGAAGCTTCACAAGGGAAATACGGCACATTCAAAACACATACCACCTCTCACTACGGACGAACTCAAGGCGGCAGAACTCAAACTGTGTTACCTATCACAACGAGACACTTTCTTCGAGGAGATACAAGCCCTACAGAAGGGCAAAGAGATTCCAAAGAACTCCAAACTGAAGTGGATCTCACCCTTCATCGACATCGACGGGATCCTGCGCATCGGTGGCCGGCTCACTAACGCACAACTAACAGAAGCAGAAAAACACCCGGTCATCTTATCTTCAAAGCACCCACTTGCCGCACTACTAGCTGTTTCGATTCACTTGCAAAAGTTGCATGCTGCACCACAATTGCTGCTATCTACTCTGCGCCAAAGATTTTGGATTATTGGTGGTCGCAATTTGTGCAAATCCGTGTACCACACTTGCCACGCGTGTTTTAAGGTAAAACCAACACTCATCAAACAAACTATCGCCGATCTGCCAACATCACGCGTCACACCAACAAGGCCATTCTCGGTATGCGGAGTGGATTACTGCGGGCCAATCTACCTAAAACCAACCATCCGCAACAGAAGTCCGATCAAAGCATACATCGCTATTTTTGTATGTTTTTCAACACGAGCGGTACACATCGAACTGGTTGGCGATTTAACCTCAACAGCATTCATAAATGCACTTCGTCGTTTGGTTGCACGCCGCGGTCAAATCAGGGAACTTCACTCCGACAATGCAACCACATTCAAGGGAGCCGCGCACGAGCTGAATCGCATCTACAAGATGCTTAAATGCGACGAACACGATCGAGCTGCAATATTTGATTGGTGCGCGACGAATCAGATGAAGTGGAAATTCATCCCACCGAGAGCGCCGCATTTTGGAGGTTTATGGGAGGCAGCGGTGAAAGCAGCTAAAAAACACATCATTAGAACCATCGGCACTACAAGCATCACGCAGGAGAACATGCTTACCTTGCTTGCCCAGGTAGAGCAATGTTTAAATTCACGGCCAATAACACCTTTATCCGATGAGCCGTGTGATTTAGAACCACTGACACCGGGCCACTTCCTTGTCGGTGGCAATATGCAAGCGGTACCAGACATCGATTACACCAATACGCCGAGCAATCACCTGAAGGAATACCAATTGGTACAAAAACATCTCCAATCGATTTGGGCCCGATGGTATCCGGAGTATCTGCAACAGTTACAAGCCCGGGCCAAATATTGTTCCGGTAAAGCAGCCGTCCTACAACAAAATCAATTGGTGATTATTAAAGAAGACAATGTTCATCCTACCTCTTGGCCCATGGGGCGCATCGTTGCAGTACATCCAGGAAAGGACGGGGTAGTTCGCGTTGTTACACTGCGCACTGCTTCAGGGAAGCATATCGTCCGCGCAGCTAATCGTCTAGCTGTTCTACCAAATCCAGACCCGCTAAGTCATCTTGAAACCACGGAAACCACATGCACTGATTAATGCGCACTTGTAAACCACGCTACATTGTTTACATTCACAAGTGTCAATCACGGATCAAGATAAACAAACACACGCCCACACGCACCCACATATACACACACACACATGATAACAGGCAGATAGGAGATAAGCATTGCGTCAGGAGTACACGATTAGTTTTGAATTCACGTTTGCATGAAATTTAAAGAAGTTCCTTCTTTGGTGGCCGGGAATGTGGGAATTAGAATAATTATATAATCTTGCATGCATTTGAACTACAGGATTTAATATTACAATTTTCGAGCATGCATTTAAATTTCACGAATTAAACAGTAGACAATTAAGGATTAAGATTAGGACTACTCGACTGTTATACACTTACACGAACTACTCGAATTACATGTAAATCATTATGGACAAACGAATACACAGTTGCAAACCGACCAGCGATACGAGTGCACACAGTCTCACTTCAATCCTCAAAATATATCACAACCACCCCCTTTCGTGAACATTTTCACATATAGAATTCTAGCAAATGTCGGCTACGATTACAATATCATCTGGTAACTCCAAAATAAAAGGTAATTGTTTCCGCTGTCATCTGAAGACCTTCAAATGCCATCTTGGAACTTAACTTTATGCAAGAGCCTTATATTATGGTTAACTACAAAACTCCGGCAATGAATCACCAAACAAATGATTGTGCTCCTAATTTTGTAAGCAACGGTAGCCTGTAGCACAGGTTGGAATGATTTCGAACTACAGTCAATGCGGTCAACATTCATCGAACTGCGTAATGAACGGTCTTATCCATGACAACACATGGTTGTCATCGTTACTGTTCCAATCCTGGCTACACGTTTCATTCTCGCAATGGATTCAAAGGACCGGGACCATCATTATTATACCCCGTCGCACCGGTCGACGCAAATGAGTTCAATTAAAATGTTTTAAAATCGGTCCACTGCACAAATGACCGGCAATTATCCTGCCTGCAACGATAATTAAAATCAATCCCAACGACGATGTACGGCGAATGGTTCGCTACACTCGGTCTACTTCCTGGAAATGATATTGATTGAAGATGTACATGTTCGGTTCCGAAGAATTTAATCGATGCATTTGTAGCTTGATTATCCGTCCCCGAGCCAAGACATTCTTTGCTAATCAAGAACACAGTTAATTAAGTACATCCTTTCCGAATTTTATCGACGTTACTGACTTCCACTTACGTTACACTTCCAATAAAGTCCAGCCTGAATACTCGTCTGATAATCAATGAGGCTCGGTGGAATCAAACGCATCTTTTCACCCTGTAGCTAGCCAACGCACAGATTTATCATTCGATTTATACGCTTTCTTTATTTATAGAACAAACAGCGCGTTGAACAATAGGTCACTGGTGCCGGAGCCATTCGATAGCGGGGGTGTGGTGTGGTTTACGGCCCATAAAGCTACGGTTGATCCAAATTAGTTTTTTCGCACCTTGAAGCTATGTTTCGTTTGGCTTTTGGGAATCCAGAGTGATGGAACAGGGCTCGGAAAGCCTTTTATAGCGTTTGTTCGTACTGTGGCGAGCAGCGTTTTATTAGGCTTCAGACCTGATTTGGCGTTGGATTTAGTGATTAATTTGGGAAAAAGTTTTTCTATTCATCCTCTTTGTTGCCGGCTTGTTTAAGGTGTGTGTTCGGCTGGTTATTGTTTTTCTTTGTTTAATGCAGTTCTACGCTGCTTGTTTTGTGCGTTTTAATAAAAATCCTTACAATAAAATGGTTTTTATTGTCTAATACTATACAGGAGGCTTTTTTGTTAGAAATAGAGTGGCCTAATTCATAATTATCTTCCTGATTTCTATTGTGAAACTGCTTTTGTTTTGAGTAGTTATCGCAGCCTATTGTTCTATCAGTTTCTATTATATGTTGCCTATTTCAATATTTCTTTTATCCTATTTTCCATTATTTACTATCAGTTTCTTCTATTCATGGTTAGCTTAATTTTTATCCACATATTTTTTCAACAATTCTGTCATATTTTCAAATAAAAACTTGAATAGAACATGCCTGAAGTTTCATCCCATGTTTCTTTAATCTTTTAGCTTTTTTATTTTATTTATTAGTTTCTTCACATACTTTTTAACTTATGAATGAATTGTTTTTAAGTCACTTGGTTTTCAGGTTTCATTTTTTGTTGCTTTTATTGCTCATTTGGTTTCTGCTTTGCTACGCAATTCCATCTCTTTGGATTTATTTGTTACTTGTTTTATATTTTGTTCATTTTTATAAGTTTTTTATGCTTCTTTTTCAGTTTTTTCTTTCCTCAATTTTTATTTTTCTTTAACCTTCTTCTTCTTCTTTTTCTCTCTTATGAGTGGAACACAACCTTCTATGATCACTATAGTCAAAGGCTTAAACAAGCTCTCCAGACTTTTAACTTCCTACTATTTTATATTTAAATCCGTGTCACTTGCATAAATCTTTTTGACTTTCCTTTTTTCCTTAACGCCTTTTCCACTACATTCCCATGCCTCTTTTTCTCTGGACTGTATTTTTTGCATTGTAAAACAAGGTGTTTTTCAGTTTATGGTATTTTGCATGTGTTACAGTCTCCTCCTTCCATTATTTTCACTCTGCTTATGCAGTGTTCAACCAAATCATGTCCAGGTAATGTGCTGTTCATTGTTTCTCCTGTGATATAAAAACAATGAGGCCGGTGGTCGATTCGATAGCTGGCATCGGCCTTTACACGGTGGGACCGGGGTTCAAATCCCAACTGGGCCGTTTGCTCACAGTAAGGACTGACTATCTAACTACACGGTAAGTCTCTTTATTCCAGAAATGGCAGGCGTGACTGAAAGAGATCGATAGACCAATAAAAAAGAAAAAAAAACCTGTATGACAAATTCTTCATCCCATTGTGTCCATGCTCATTTTATACTTTAGAATTTTTTCGATGCCTGCCTTTCGTAACTTGTTGTTCCATATATTTACATGCGAAACTATTTCTTTAACCAATTTTCAACCTTCATTTTCGTATCCCTTCCTAATCTATGTCTTTAGTTAAATATTGTTAGTATTCTATAGTTTCCATTTCAGAAAATAAGGCTTATTACAATAAGTTAATGTCTAGAAGATTATCTTTGGCTCAACCAGTTGTTTGTTTTATAAATTGTATTACTTTTCTTCAATATTTCATCGTGAACCGCTATCGTAATGGATTCATCAACAAAAATAATAAAAAAAAATCAACCATTTCAATATAATCAAGGTTAAGGTACACACCACCGAACAAAAACCTGGTCTACCTGTTCGACTTAGAATCCTCACGCAAGAAAACATGCAAAACGCCCCAGCAACAGCAAAACATCCTTACCGCTTATTTGCAAGCTAACTAGAAGGAAATGAAGGAAGAAAAAATCGCCGGTACCAAACGCATTATGGGTTTTTGCTTCCAATTTCCATTCGCGAATATCCTCCATCAACCACCCGGAGGATGAATTGTACGCTTCCGGCAGTAGCGCTCCCTAGGTCGGCTATTTACCCACCAAGTCAATGTCCCTTTAACCAGCCCTGTCAATTTCCCATTCCCGTATACCCGTCCCCTGTTCATTTCCCACCTTAGCTTCCTGTTCATATTTATTTGGAATCGCGGAAATTTTGTTACTTTTGCTTTATTTTCTTTTTAGTTTTTTTTGCCCTTGGTTCTGGTGAGTACAATTTCCAATTAGATCGTGTTAGAGATGATGATTAGGCTGATGGTTTTGCAGGAGGAAATTACAGTAGCACGTGGATAAGATGTATTTGGCGGCCCTTTTTTTCGATTCCATCTTTTTTTTGCTGCTGTAGCTACAACTAGCTTTAAGGAAGGGAAAAACTGAGATGATGGATCAGGATTGGACTTCAGGGGATCGGAAAGTTATTACTGCTTACAGGAAACTAGTAGAATATTCTCCAGAACTTAATAACACCTCACAGGTAAAATTAATCAGAAAAGAGAGAGAAATGTAATTAGAATTCTTCTATAAACTAAACATCGAATCATATTTAATTTTACTGCAATTGTAATGTGAAACTTTCTTCTTCTTTTTCGTGAACATTTTCTTCCCATTTGCCTATTTACAGTTCGGCCCCGTCCAGTGCAAATTTACCTTGAGGAAAAAACTAGGGACCGAATATCATCTGCCTACAAATTGCTACTTGATCTCGTTGACGGGCAACGTAATATCTTGGCGTTTTCTTAGGACCAATCCCCAGACCTAGCCCTAGCCCAACCCAGCTCCCAGCAGATATTAATTCCCTTTCTTCAAACCGGAAGTAACAACAGTTCGGCCCACCTTCTGCTGCTTGGTCGCCGTCTTCCAGGGGGGAGGTGGTTAGGGCAGTAAGGTACGGCTTTCGTAACGTGTTGGCTGAGAGTCATGGTTATTTGTAGGGGAAGCAATGGTTAGCATCGGATATTGTTGTTTGCTGCCCCGTTTTTCGGCTGTAAACCCCCCCCCCCCCCCCCCCAAATCGGTTGGTTTATCTTCAAAGAGATGAAATTCATTTCTTGGTTGTATTTCGATAACCGCCCGCAGCGATGGTTTGTTGGCTCTTCTGGTTGTGTTTGTTCCTGTGTGAGTGTGTTTTTTTTTCTCTTTAGCTTTTTTCTTAGACTTAGATGATTTTGAAGGTAAAGGAAGAAAGGAAAAATTTTCACAAGAAGAAGACAGTTCTAAGACTTACGCAACACAAAGTTCTTTTAACTAGAATACGTTTTGGGGAATCGTAGCATACAATTAAACGGAACAGAATCCCTTTACGAGAGCGGAAGCTTCAAGAGAATCAATTCTCTTTGCAATGAATATCTTATCAAATTTTTTGGAAGACAATGTGAAAGTAAAACGCAAATAGTTCCTCAACTATGCATAAATTAATATAAATTTTATGATTCCATTTAAGTTTCAACCGAAAAAAATAGGAAAAACTTAATATTCCACAACTCCTAACTACCAGTTGCCACGAGCAAACTTCATCACCGACACTATCCAACGTCACGGTTTCTAACGCTCGTAATTTATGATCTCCTTACTTATGCCACTATCGCCGGCTGATTCGTGTGATTCCACTAAACGCGTGCTGCTAAAGACGACTTTCAGTCACCTGCAGCTCCGTAGTACGGCGTCGCCTCCAGGAAGAGGTACCGCAGTGTGAGAGGGCTCGCTAAATTTGACGGATGAAAGCTTAAGATACTTAAGATACACCGTGCCGTACGCCGTTCCGTACACCTCAACCGGCGTAAGATGGGGCAGCAACATTTTCCAACCCGTTGCATCGTAGCATTATGAAGATTTATTTCCTCTCGGCGTGCGATAGTTTCCATCCGTTTGGCAAATTCCATCCCATCCCAGTACGGGAGCACTCGTCGTGTATCGTTTTGTTACACTTGTGTGCGTAAAAGTAAGTGTGAATAGAAAAGTAAATAAGGATAAACTATGTAAAGTTGAAACAATAAAATTGGACATAAATGTAAGAATAAGGAATGAGAACTTCAATCGCATAATTATTCCAAATTCACAATCCCTAATTGCACTCGATCCTTCGCAACAACTGTCGTGTGTTAGCCCCTGTTTTCGCCATCCCACACTACAGTGCTTATAATATTTAACGAGCGGCTGATATTTTAAAGCGAAACCATATCACTGTCTATCGTGCCTGTGCGTGTGTGTGTGTGTGTGTGTGATGGGAGACACGGCATGATTATGCTATGAGTACGTCGAAATTTAATATAATTATGCAAATGTGTTCAACGGTTATTAGATTGCTGCTTTTTCGGTTTTGTACGAATTTTGAGCTACGAATGGCTGGAATGAGTCTCAATTTGCTCAGGTTCTCTTCCACAAACGCTCGTTATTCGCATGGATGTGTAGCAGCACATACCTGTTGTGCATTGTTATTGGTATGCTTTTCTTTAAATACAATTCGGTCCCAATTTGTCTAGTGTAGGCTTGTAAAAAAAGGCTTAAAAACTAAAATTGAACTTTAATTAGCTTTTTTTATGAAATTTTAAAACAACGAGCACAAGACAAAAAGAAGACAAAAGGTTTAAAAAGAGTTGTAAAATCCGAAGAGAAATTCCGATTAATTTGCACCTACCGAAAATTTAAAAATAGGTATCAATAACAACAGACAAACTTTACAGTAATTTAGTTCTTCGTATAAAATTTAATAAAATAATTCAATAAAAAATAAAGAAAATAAAAACATGAGACAAAATATAAAAACCGAGTGGATTATTAAGGGCAAAGAAAATCATTAAAAATCAATAACTTATTCAAATCACATAAAAGGGCCTTCAAATCCTTTTTTTATTCCAATAGAACATTCTAGTTGACAATACGGCTTCAAGCCGTCATAATCAATAAGTAATATAAAAATAAATAAAGAACATTCTATTTGTCTCTCTCTAAATAAATTTTATAGCATTATTAATTACCTTAAAGAGGCTGACAGAGCTGGGAATTTCAGTTCCATGCGACAGGAACGAGGATCGAGTCCCATCTGCACCGTGCACTGGACTGTACATCCAGCTACTGGTATATTCAAAGTCAAGGAAGTATCTAATTTAAAGGCTTAGGACTCTCTAGGATTGAAAGCTAAAGAAGAAGAGCAGTAGAATTTGTTTAACAATATTTCAATTTCAATAACTAGATCAGGCCAATATACATGGCTAGAACAGTCCTTGATGGTATTGAGGGTAATGATAGCTTAATCCATGCTAACGCCCTTTTAAGGTCATGGATGCCTCTCATAATCGTTTTCTAGCTTCAAGTTGACCATTGGACCTATTAGTCTTCACACACCCTTGAGCTGTGTGTGTTAAATCAAACAATAAGCATGATTGAATGAGATTGTCTCAACTCGATTACACCACGCCAAACCTAGCCAAAGATGATTCTTTCTACAAGAAGATGTATTTTACATTTGCTCGATAGTAATTCCATTCCAATAAATAAATGAAACTGTTGAAGAACAATAACAAGCGTTTGAAATATTTAAAAATGCATACACAATTTCAACTTTAATATGTATTAATAATCCCACAAAAAGTTCGCCTAATCATTTTAAGATACCTTAAGAATCCGACCTGGCGCTCTATTTCTTTTAGTGGGAATGATGATTGCTTTGAATACTTAAATATAAAATATATAAAATGTTTGATCTAGGTGAGGAGAACGGGATAAGGAACGAGAATGTGCAACATAAAGTAACACATAAACATGCTAGCGACTTCCTTCTTATCAAGGTTTGCATGAACTTCCGAATGCACTTACCAAGAAGTGTCCGGAATGGTTGTCCTGGCAAAAGTATCACTTCTCGTTTGCTTTCCCAACCGTCTAGACACAGTTTCTACGAACGCAGCTCTACCTAATGAAACGAACGAAGAAACGACATGCAGCATTCTTAAGCTATGTAACCAAAAAAGGGGCTACACCTTGCTTCGCATTCCGACGTTTGTGATGTGACGATGCAGCTACGACACTCGAGTGTCACCAGCAACTGGTTTGAGATGATGAAAATTTACTGTCCACTCTTCCGGACCTCCGTCGGTCAATGGCACCGTTTTGCGTACTATCGCACTCGCATCCGGGTCGAGCGATGAGCGAAAAGGGTTCAAAACCCGTAAATTACAATCAGACGACATCCGTCTTGCTCGCCAGCCCAAGGGATCGGGCGCGCACTGATCGTCCTGGGTCGTATCCCGTTCGATGATATGCTAAGCGAGCGAGGCAAGTATGTATTCTTCTTCACGCACCCTAATCCGTCGACCATGTACGACATCGTTCAACGTTTCATCGGGAATTAATGGCTTAAAATATTCATTATTCAGCCAGCAGACAAACACTGGGACGGACGGGCGCGACTACACTCACTTGCGCTGCTGACGGGTACCCCGTACACCGATGACTGATGTTCAATTGATTGATGTTTCTTGGCGCTGCAACAAGGCTGATAATAACGCAACCGTCACCCAGCCTGCCAGCCATGCGGCATTTCCAACTATCGGTGTTCGGGTGTTCAGCGGATCCATAGTCGTCGCCCTGGCGGATGAAGGTTTTGCCGAAGCTAATGTAATTAGTCATCCCGGGTGTGGGAGTGGGTGTGGGCGGGATTCGGGCCGGGCACGGTGGAAGATTCAATCGACCGCCTAAAATCAACCTCAGCGTCAGATAATAAAGGCTTTTGATGTAGGATGTGAGCTGTGGGCGCAAATCGGTGGGAACTGGCGCTGCCGGTGAAGGATCAACTTGAAACATGCGAAAGGATCAAGGATAATGAATCCTTTCGTTCGTTCGTTCGTTCGATTACATCATTTTTGTTGTGGGCGAAAAGAAAGGTTTTGGCAGATGAGTGAATCAGCGGGCTGGGAGTGAAGTATCCGCTTGCAAAGGGGAAACATTGACAGGGTGGTTGGGTGAGGTCGTGCCGTTTACCACCATCTTCATCATCGAAAAGGTACGGCCTATCGATTGCTGGAGTTAAGCTTGGCCGGAGGAGTAATTTGAAACATAAAAGCGGAGCGAAACAATGCGTCTGTTGTTGGCAAACCACAAACAAATTGGATGCTGATTGGTAGAATTTGTCTGCATCAATCCTTGTTTCTATGAGTGATTAATTGGTTATGAGTTCTTAATTACTATCCGGAAGAACGTTTGTTGAGAACATTGCGCCTAAACATATAATTGACGTTAGAAAATAATAAAACTAACTTGAGGAAATTTAACTTCCATTAAATTTTGTATTAAAACTTCATTTAAAAATAGACTAATCTATACTTAAGGGCCGTCCTTGACAATCAAAAATAGACTAGAATGAATGGCAATAAAAGTAAAAGTAATAAAGACCTATTGCATCCAAGTACTTTTCATCTCTTTGCAGGACTTCACGCTCAAATGTTACTCCGTCACAACTACAGAACAGTTTTGTAACATCTAGAATAGTTCCAACAGATCTATTAAGGGTTCTTAACATTTATCAAGCCTCTATCAGGCGCTGATCATGTCATAGGGAAACTAAGCAGTTGCTTAAGCTCTCGAGCATTTTGAAGGCTGCCCATTCATATCAACTGAGCCGTAACTGCTTATAAACAGGCAGTAAAATCTTGAGGTCATCGAACATTTAGAAGGATCCTAGCTGTATAAGTGGCCTCGTTTAATGTCTCCGCTTGACCTCTTACTCTTATCAGCTGATTCGATTTGTTAGGCGTCTTTATCCTTCAATCGCCCCACAAGCGGCTTTATCAGTCACTGGTCTCACCTGATTAAGAGGACAACATTTACATTTGCGTCAGCCACTCATTATGAGTGGTTGTCAGATGGACTCGTTTTATGGAAGGACAGCAAACTTTAGGAAACGAAGTACATTTTATCCAAGACAATCTTGATTTTACCACAAAGGATGCTCCATCCTCTAGATCAATTTTTAACTACAATTAATTCACTAAGCCTTAAGTTCATCATTTTACTCATGAGCTTATTATGCATTTGAAGGATCGTTTGAAACTGTTAGACGGCCAGAATATAAGTCTTGTTAGAAACTTTCGTCTCTCTACACAATTAGATAGTGCAAAATTTTGTGGCGGAGGTTCGGTGGCGGAGGCGATAGCGGCGCCGAACTTCACACGGCTGTGCCGGGGTTCAAATCTCATCCAGACCGCTTCCCCGTACGTAAGGCTGACTACTTTACTACGGTTTAAATTAAGTCACAAAAAGCCAGAAATGGCAGGCCAAGACTTCTCGAGGTTGTATAGTGCCAAGGAAGAAGAAGGAAGGAAATTTTAAGCTGTTGAAAGTGATTTTCAGAATCTATTCTGAACGTATAGCTTTTGCAAGGACCAAGCACAGTGTACAAACAATTGTACTATTACTATTTCTTGCAACATTCTTCGCAGCTGCTTCAAAACTATAGATAATGCTTAAATACATTGTGCATACTTAACATAAATTATCCATCAGTCGATGGAATGTTAGGTGAATAACTATAACAAAATATCAACGAATGATGAACCATGAAAATCAGTCTCTCTTTTCGACTTAATCTCGACTAAAGACTTAACATATTTCATAAAGTTTGATTAAAATCAAACAAGACAAGTTCCTTTAAAATATTTTACATTCCTTAAGCATACATAAGCATAAATCATATCTTAAAAATCATGCTTGCAGCACAACAATCCTCTATCTCTCAATCTACAAGGACTATCCATATAACTCCCGACCCTCCAAATTTGCCACACGTTGAGAACACGGCAGGAATCACGGGCTAGGAAAGGATTGAAAATGAAGCAATTTTTCCCTTGCTGCCTGGGCAGTTCCCTTGCCAGCTAAGACTCGACCCAATCCCTTCCCGCTGTACGCGAATGTTAAAAACCAATTATCACGCTCACTAGCACGGATCGTACAAGAAAAGGATGGTGAGCGCTCGGAGCCCTGCCTGCTTGGCGTGTGTCGGGTAAATGGTCTGTAATCCAACGGCCAATGTTTACCCTCTCGTCATCGAATTTCGTACAAGTGTTGTTCAAAACGGCACACCACTCCAGCCCAAAGTAAGTGAGCATTAAATTTATACTCAAGCGTTCCGTGCTGCGGCCGCAATCGTACTGCCGACGTGCCGAAGAGATGGATTGATGGATGGATGGAATGGACGGGGGAAGTGGAATCACAAGTGCCTCAAGTGCCAAGTGCTTCACTGTTTGGGCAGGATGATGGAAAATTAGGGCCTCCGTTTCCATAGGGAAAAACGATGAGCCCGAGTGAACGCTATCATCTTGCTAAATGGATGTAAGCTGAGAATTTGAATTAAAAACAAAATGCTTTTACGGCCCACTGCACTGCCAATTTACCCACAGCCAATGGGTGCCAGGCCGCGCACATGTGAAGGGATCGCCAGGTTTGACGGAAGTGAGCCAACTTGTGTTGTGCTGTAAATCATACGAAACAAAAGTTTTGTAACGATTGAGCGAGTGAGCTTCTGAGAGCAAGTGTGAATATTTTGAAGTACGAGGTTTAATTTCATTTCCTTTCATTCATAATTTTATTGTGTCTAGTTTGAGGCGCTGTTGATGTGGTGCAGCTGCTTGATAGTTACTTTAAGTGAAAATATTTTCTACGAGAATTTTTATTTTCACAGAATTCCATCCAGTTGGATGATTACTAACAACACAAACCAAATTAAGAAATGTACTTAAAAATTGCAGCGGTCAAATTTTTGCACTAAAGTTTAAATATAATCAGAGAACTCAAGCTCATCGTAAAGGACTCTTGTGTTTTATTTTATTGGAAATATTACGATAAAAGATAAAAATAGAGCGTTACCCTCTAATAGGTGTACTTCTTACAAGCAATTATATTTTGGAAGACTTCGGCAACAGTTAGAGTTGGTGATCTCGATGGCACCTTTGTCAGACACTCAATTCTAGGGATTTAAAATGATTTTAATGCGATTGCAATTTTATTCAGATGCTGTGTTAAGGAGTTATCTTCACACCGTCAAAGCATTGCTTTTTACATCGTTGCTTCTTTCTTTTATTTCTTAGATTTCTTTTATTACTAGATTTCTTTTATTACTAGATTTCTTTTATTACTATTGAGATATTTCTTTTATTACTATTGAGTGATGCTATTGAGCATTAGCATTTAAGAGAAACAAGAACACTTATCTTATCTAATGTATTAGATATTTGATGTTATACTACAGACATCACTTGTTCCTCTGAAATGCTTTTTCATCTTCATGCTATTGCTGAATTTAACCATGACTTGCATCGCTGAATGTAAACAAGAAAAATCTTAATAATATTTCATTCTGGAACTAACTTTCATTGGACGTTCTGTAGATTGCCGCTGTAGATTAACATTACAGATCTTTTAATTGTTTATAGATGCTTTCTCTATTAATTCATTCAAATATTTACCTAATCCTAACCTTGTAGTTGAACGGGCCTCCTTAAAGTATCATCTATCAAGAGACTTGGCAGTAGAAAAGACCTCTGTGTTGAATGGTTCTTACGTATCAAAAAAACTTACAGTTGAAGAGACCTTATCTATCTAGATATCCATATTATACATGGGCTCCAAACACGTTCCTAGGCTAATGCACAGAGTCATTCCCACCCAAGCTTTATCAGGCATCTTGTTAAAAATACTGTGAGCCAAGCATTCTAATATGGCTTTGGGTTAATAAATGTTCTAAAGATTAGACATTCTAACACAAACGAAGGATTGTTGCTATAATTTGATAGTTGCACACATATTCGAGTAAACCAATACGACGCACTGTTGTGAACTGAGAGGTAAGTTCTATCAGTCGTAGTACGAGCGTAAATGCTTCTTCTTATTTATTATATGACTCTACACCCTCGAGAGGCCTTGTCCCGGCATTTCTGGTTTTCTGTGATTAGATTTTCTGTGACTAGCTGTGAAAGTCAGTCCTGCATACGGGAGACCGTCTCTATGGGATTTGATCCCCGGTAGTACTGTGTGTAGCCCGGCTCCGCTATTGCAGCCCAGTAGTAACAGATAATTTAAAAATCATTTAAAGGTGAGCTGGACCTCAGTTATTCCATTAATCTATACTATTCAAGTCAATTTTGAATTATTTAAAGGACACACGTACCTCTTGGCATAAATGAACATTATTTTTTAATTGTAGCTAGTTAACCTTGAGATGCCTAAACCCGCCATTTCTGACTTTTTGGACTTTATTGTAGTCGTAGTTAAATTGCTAGTCCTGGGTACGGGAAGGCTTATATTTTGTAACATTTCAGTGTAGCCAAATAGGTTGCAACATTTTTATGTTGCCATGGGCTTATTTTTACATACATTTATCATACAGAATATTAACAGGTTTAAGATAATCCTCACATAAGGATTAATACCTAAACAAGAAAAAATCCTTAATTTGGACTAAAAAAAAGCAAACAAAGGCTCAGTGCAATGTGAAAGAATGCCAACGTTTTGCAAAAATAAATTAAAACAAAGTATGATGCACAGCAGCAAAGAAAGATATGTTGATAAAACAAGCTCTCACATTCCTAAACGTGCTATTACAAGCGCAATTGCAATTGTGAATTCCTAAACATGTAAATGAAATTCTACTTGAACTCAGCCCCTCCTAAACTATCGTTTATAGCTACACAAAAAAAAACTCTCACTTAATTTTTCTCCCCCTTCAAATGTTGCAAATATGCATTATTTATCCACTCCGAAAAAACAGCGAGAAAAAACACCCCCACGAAAGGCAAAAAAAAGGGTGACACCCACCGGCAAGTTCATCTTATTTTACACCGACTCACCCACCCCCACACTGGCACAGGCAGCGCTGGCATGCTAATGTACCGCCGGCATTCTCCGGTGTGCGATTTGCCATGCCGTTTTAACACCAAACCGAGCGAAATGCCGGAAACCTGACACGTGCTTTTTTACCCTACCCCGGTTTCCCATCCCTCTCGCAACCTCTCGCCGGTAATGGAATCCCCCCCCCCCCCTTGTCAACTCACCCTCACCTCGCAACTGATGTAAACACGAACAAACATTCGTTTGGGAAAATGGCATTTTATTACTTCGGAAACGGGCGGGAATCGAGAGCCGGCGTCGCGAAACTGGTCTAAAACTCACCAACAAACACCACCGAAGGGAGACGCCAAGTTGTTGAATCAACAAGTTTGCATCATCAACGCTCGTGCCTAGAGTGCTCGGCCAATGTTTGGGAATGCATTTTTTGCCTGTCCGCAGACAGAGGGGAAAGTAGCGTCGGGATTTTGTTGCGCTTGCGCAACCGAACGTTTGGGGGAATATCCTGGCTCGTGTCCTGGCTCGGCTCACCGTCGGAGTCGGAATGTTGTTTCGTGTCAGTTTCGAACGATACGCGAATAGGGAAGGTCACGGCACAGCTTTCCGTAAACAGCAAGGTGGCTAGGTGGATTTGTGTCCCAAGCAGAAGCAATCAGTGCCGGTAGGGGTTTCCTATGTGTCTGTGTGGGCCTTTTATATCAGCTTTCCAAATCGAATAGTGACAAATGAAGGTGTCAGTGCGGTAAAGCCACTGTCGATCGTTTAAAAGCGGCAATTGATTCGGGAAAACCAGATTCCGCACAGGTCGGTAGGGTTTAAAGTGCAATGTAGCGAAAAGGAACGCACCTTCCAAGAAAATCCTCTGAAGGATGTTTTCCTGTTACCCTGGCAACCGAATTCCAAAGTGGTGTTGAGCGAAAAAGGGATTAAGGTTATGCTTGGATGGTGCTTCAGGGTAGCTGCATCCCGTACCAGTATCCTGTCAGCGAGCTGCAATATCCATGTGAACCACATTTTTAATCAAATTACACGCAAATTAATCATACTCGTGTGCCTCGTGTGTGTGTGTGTTTGTCTGTGAGTCACAGCTTGTACGTGCATTAATATCTAATTGCGAACAAGCGAAAACAACCGATGAGCCGGCTCGTCCCAGTTGCCATAATGCCTTCAGGTGCCGTCTGTTGTCCACCGGAGTTGAAAGGGATGAGTGAGTGAAATAATTCATTACGTGAAATTCGGCCTGGATAAGCCCGGTCCGGATATCGGGCGGTTTGTCGCGAGCCAATGCACAGCTCTGCTACTTCCCTTACCCCCGCCCAGACAGTATCACGATTCCGGATTATGTGCTCGAATGAAATGATGGTAATTAAAATTTCAAAATTTTAATCCAATCGTGATGAATATTCATCAGCACTTCTGCAACAACAGGCCGACAGTGACAGTGCGCGTGAATTGCGAACGACGAATCGTCTAGCGTGTGGTGCGTTTCGGAATCGGAAATGGTCTCTGCTGGCCAATAAAGCCCGGTGAGGTTCCCTTGTGCACGAAAAGCCTCTGAAGAGGCGGCTCTCTAAGTGATCCCTTGTGTCGGTAATTAGTTGTGATGAGTGAAATTCTACCGAATGAAAAGAAGATAAATGTAGTGAAAGAATTGTGAAAATTTTAATGTTCATTGTGGCTATTTTTTTGTTTCATTTTTCCATCATAGCAATTCAGTTGTGTAAAGAGTGTTTACAGTAAATATTATTATGGTTCTCCGCTAGCAAGCAAGGAAATGTGTTCCTTACGTGGTTTACCACACTCGCTGTGACAAGTGTTTTGCTTCCCAGGATGAAAAGTGTGCTGTACCAATCCCATCCTACCCTGTAGCCCTTCGATAAAGCGGTGCATCGTCGTGTTCTTTTCTGAGGCGTGCTATACTACGACAGCTACTCACAGCCACCCCTATTGCTTCAATCTCTGTGCTATCTGATGCAGTCCGGGTTGCATCCTGCTGCCGGTGAAGCTCGTGGTAGCATGTGTGTAGTACGGTCGCCGTTGGTGTGAGAGTGCCTTTCTACGCTTTGTCGGACGATGGTGCTGCAGACAGGAACGATGTCCCTTCGGCAACCGCTGCGTAACGTCATCGGTACACCGTCATCCACCGTCTGGCGGTTGCTCCTGGTGACGGTTCTGCTCTGTGGATTACCCCGACCGGTTGCCGGCTACTTCGATCTGTTTCTCAACCACTCAGAAGTGATCAAGCTGATGGGTAAGTTTGGTTTTCTTTTTTTTTGATGGGCCAAATGCCGATTGTTGATTTGTTGTGCAGGGTTGTTCAGACGGAGCTAATAGGACGGTGGGTTGATGTGAATATTTAGGTTTATAGCTGGATTCGATTGTTACCGAGAACGTTCGTTGCTCATTTTAAAATGTCAGTATGACAAAGACCATCATTGTAAAGTGGAAAATTCTATGAAAATTTTCGGTATTAAATGAGGTTTTAAGAAGGAATTGCAATTAGTAGTTAGTGTTCAGTAAAGATCTCAAAATTGAACATTAATGAATGCTTTTTGTAATCAATTAAATTAAGAGTTTTTTAAAAATCCTTAAAATCTGGAGAATTTTCTCGATAAAAATGTGGATGATTTACAAAGACCCAGTTGATTTTATTGGCATGATTGACTAGATTTCAACTTTTCTCTTTTGTTAATTAAGTAAATAGTTATTGAAGAAATTTTATAAATTTTATATTCAATTAAAATTCTAAAAAAATTCACGATTATTAAAGTGTTTTTTTGTCTTAACTAGAATAATGCTCTAGGAGCCAACATCTCGGGAGATAAATTTTATGCTCACCTGCTTCCAAGGACAATATTTGAAACTTGCTATGCATTCGTTGTGCTTTGCTCAAACAACTCCTACAAATGTGTCGATTTCTTCAACTCAGTCTTGTAGTTGCAACAGTCAAGGATCATTCACACACAATACAGGATCATGACATTTTCATCTTTCGTTTCGTCCTTGGCTCTTGAATCTCCAGAGGTTTAGGATAGCCATTGCTGATTTGATTGATTGAAAATGGTCCCATATTTGGCGCCGTTACCTGTCCTCCTCATACTATTGAAGCTTAAGGAAAAATCAAGTTCAGGAAGCTGGATATAGCAGAAGGCTAGGCCTTTCAACGATTTAGTGCCTACGAAGGCGAAGACCTTCCAGCTGTTTGGATTTTGGTGGACATAAGATTTAGGTATTTTCCAGAGACATAAGCTGCCCTTAGTCACTCCTTTCAGAGTTTCAGTGACGGTCAGAAGTATAAGAAAATTGGTTAAAGTTTTTGTGAAACCGAACCGATTATCATGGATTAATCAAGAAATCAATCATGGGTGTCTTATTGTCATTCTCGTGAAACCATGGCCAAACCATACCATACAAGTAAGTAGGACTATTTATAGAATTTAAAATTGGAATAAAAGTTTTCTGTACGGATTTGGGCAACCCTTTTCTAAATTTTTCAACTGTACTTCATTATAACTTTGATTTTTATGGCAATATTTCATCTTTATTTTTTATGCTGTCCGGTGGCCGAGGGGACAGCGGCTCCAGTCTTCACAGGACTGGACCGAGGTTCAAATTCCATCTAGACCGCTTCTGCGTATGCAGGACTGACTATACAGCTATGGTTTCAGTCACACATCAAGTCACAGAAAGCCAGAAATGGTAGGCCGAGACCTCTTGAGGTTGTAATGTCAGAGATGAAGAGGAATGCTTAAAAGTAGTATCGAGAGCAATAGCTTCAAAATCGGAAAGGCCATCAATGTATATACATTTTATAAAACTAACTTAATTTTAAATTTTTTGAAAAACTGATAATATAAAGTGAGGAATAAAACGATTGTGGGAATTAGAATAATTATATAATCTTGCATGCATTTGAACTACAGGATTTAATATTACAATTTTCGAGCATGCATTTAAATTTCACGAATTAAACAGTAGACAATTAAGGATTAAGATTAGGACTACTCGACTGTTATACACTTACACGAACTACTCGAATTACATGTAAATCATTATGGACAAACGAATACACAGTTGCAAACCGACCAGCGATACGAGTGCACACAGTCTCACTTCAATCCTCAAAATATATCACAACCACCCCCTTTCGTGAACATTTTCACATTTGTTGGTCCTTCGAACCGGATTGTGATATACGGAGAGGAAGTTTCATTCTGCAACCAAGAGTGGAACTCGGTATACGGAAATTGTGCAAGTCATTACGTGACAAATTCGCCATCGCATTCGGCCCCGCGTCAAGGGCAACGGTCGGTTACACTCCACCATTTCGAATTTCGCGCCAACGAGTTGTTCGTTACCGTCGTGTGATATTTCGTGTGATATTTTCGAGAAGCAATGGATAAGAAAATCAAGGCAGTGCAGTTGAAGAAAAGGATTGCTGTGGAAAGCATTAAATCCATGGAGCGGTTCCAGACGGATTTCCAACCCAACGACGCCCAACAGATTCCGGAGGTGTTAGAGAATTTGGAATCGCATCAGGCAGGGTTCTTCGCCGCTATTTCTAAACTGGAGGAACTCGACGAAAGTGATGCAACAATCGAAGCGTGCATTATGGAGAGAATCCACTTCGAGGAACGTTGCAGGAAGCTGAAATCATTTTTACGTGCAAATCAACCCAAGGAAGAAGGAGCGGTCAACGATACGACAGGTTTGGCTTCGTCGACACTCGCTTTTGGTCGACCGCACGCACCAAACCTACGCTTACCCAAAATCGAGCTTCCAACGTTCGATGGAGATCATACGAAATGGCTGTCGTTCCGCGATCGCTTCCTTGCTATGATCGACGCTTCGCCTGAGCTTCCGTCCATCGCAAAACTGCAGTACTTACTTTCATCGCTAAAAGGAGAGGCTGCACTACCCTTCGAGCACACACCTCTAACGGAAGACAATTACGCAATCACATGGGCTGCTCTGCTTAAACGGTACGACAACTCGCGTCTACTAATCCGTGAGTATTATCGGAAAATGCACTATCTCCCCGGAGTGCATTCGGTGTGCGTGGATAAGCTTTCCCACTTGGTGGATGAATTCACGCGCTTCGTGAACGGATTAGTGAAGTTAAAGGAACCGGTAGATTCGTGGGATACACCGCTGTCGAATATGCTGCTTATGTAGTTAGATCGGGAAACGCTGTTGGCTTGGGAAAAGCATTCGGTACACTTCACGCGGGACAAATACAAGGATGTGATCGAGTTTGTTCAAGATCGGATCCAAATCTTGAAATCGACCAACACTTTCGTGATGGATCAAAGCGCTGGTGGTACCAAGGTGGCCGGCAACAGTCGGCAGCCAGTGCAACGACGGTTCATCGCGTATGCAGCTACTTCTCGCCCGGCTCCTGTTCCTTCGTCTGCCCTCATCCAACCGCCAAAGTGTCCACTGGAGTGTTCCGAAGGTCACACTTTGCGCAACTGCCCAGTGTTCACAGGTAAAGAAGTTCAGCAACGACGAGACATTGTTGCAACGAATCGACTGTGCTGGAATTGTTTGAGCAGCAATCATCAGGTGAGGGAGTGTAAATCGGAATTTTCGTGTCGCATATGTCGGGAGCGTCATCACAGCTTATTGCATCACACTCCACGCTACACTCCTCCCACAACGGTTACAATGTCTGCTCAAACGGATGACGACAATGTGTTCCTTGCAACGGCAAACATCCAAATCAAGGATGACTACGGCAACATCCACGAAGCAAGGGCTTTATTGGATTCGGGTTCCACATCGAATTTCATCGCGGAAGACCTAGCTCGAAGGCTGTTGACCAGTCGCAAAAGGGTCAACGTCGCTGTTTCGGGCATCGGCAATTCGGTACAGCTGGTCAAGGGTTCGATCGTCGCCACCGTTCACTCCAAGACACAACCCTTCTCAACGGAAATGGCGTTCCTGGTTCTGGACACGCCATGTACAAACATTCCTACTTCACCAACGGACATCTCTTCATGGGAAATGCCGGATGTGGCATTGGCGGACAGCACCTTTAATCATCCGGGGCAAGTCGATATCGTCATCGGAGGCGATACGTTCTGGGAGCTGCACACCGGTCGCAAGCGCTCTATTGGCAGAGGCAAGCCGTGGCTGATTGAAACCCGTTTCGGTTGGGTTGTCAGCGGCATCTCTCATCATATATCAGCCGGTCCGCGGCTGTGTCATCTTTCTGCACACGATGCCACATTGAAGGAGATCCTGCATCGATTCTGGGAGAGCGAAACCATAGCCGAGGATCCTGTGCTATCGGTCGAGGAGAATGCTTGCGAAAAGCATTTCGCTGCAACAACTGTTCGCACTACAAGTGGAAGGTATGTCGTTCGTTTGCCTTTTAACCCCAATCCTAATGTCGTTTTAGGAGAGTCGAAACAAATAGCTGATCGTAGATTGCGTAGTATGGAACGGCGGTTGAACAGTAATCCTACAATGAAAAAGGAGTATGCCAAATTCATGAGAGAATACGAACAGTTGGGGCATATGAAACGACTTACCAGTCCTGCAGATGATTCGATAGATCACTATTACCTTCCACACCATGCCGTTGTTAAAGAGTCGAGCACAACCACGAAGGTTCGCGTCGTGTTCGATGCATCGTGCAAAACGTCGAGTGGTTACTCGTTGAACGACAAACTCATGGTGGGACCAGTCGTTCAAGAAGATCTCCTATCGATCATCCTTCGGTTCCGTTCTCGTGCCATCGCATTGTCTGCCGACGTAGAGAAGATGTATCGGCAAATTTTACACAGTCCCGATGATTGTAGATATCTGCGCATCCGGTACAGAGAAGATCCTGCTGAACCCATCTCAACCTTTGAACTACAGACGGTTACGTACGGCACAGCATCAGCTCCTTTTCTAGCTACAAGGACCTTGAAACAAGCTGCTATTGACAACAAGGAAGAGTACCCGCTGGCAGTGAACGCTGTCCTAAACGACTTCTACGTTGATGATTTGTTAACGGGTACCGATGATATCTATGAAGCGATTGAAATGCAGAAGCAGATATCAGGCATGTTAAATTCAGCTGGTTTCACACTGAAGAAATGGGCTTCAAACCGCACCGAAGCATTGCAAACCGTGCCGTCTGAAGATGTAGCAGTTCAACTAACGCATGAATGGAAGGATTCGAAGCAGGTTTCCACGTTAGGTATCATGTGGGAACCAGCTGCTGACACTCTACGTTTTCGGATCGATATACCACCTACACCATCCCGCATGACAAAAAGGCTAGTTTTGTCATACATAGCTAAAATATTCGATCCCCTCGGGTTGCTGGGTCCAACGATCATCATCGCCAAAATGTTCATGCAGCAACTGTGGGCTCTAAAGCAGAACGGAAGATCGTGGGATTGGGACAGCGAGCTACCATCGCACCTACAGCAAGAATGGTTGAACTTCCACTCTACCTTATCCTCACTGCGCAACCTGAGAATACCACGGTACATAGCTCAACGCACGGCCACAAGTCTGCAAATACACATCTTTGCTGACGCATCACAACTAGCATACGGCGCTTGTTGTTACATCCGCGCTGAAGGCTTGGAAGGAGTCACCGTACAGCTGCTAACAGCCAAGTCGAAAGTCGTCGCATTATCTAACTCACACTCTATAGCTAGGTTGGAATTATGTGCAGCGCGATTGGCCACACTCCTACACGAGAAGGTGATTAATTCACTGAAGGTTTCTGCTACTACAATCTGTTGGACCGACTCAATGACTGTACTTCACTGGTTGAACTCCGTACCAAATCGCTGGAAGCCGTTCGTAGCCAACAGGGTGGCTAAAATCCAGCAAACTTCCGGCATACAGTGCTGGAAGCATGTTCCAGGCACCGACAATCCAGCAGACGACATCTCGCGTGGCTTAACACCAGAGAAACTATTGGCATGTGAACGCTGGTGGCACGGGCCACATTGGTTAGCACGCAACGCTGAAGATTGGCCACAAAACACTTCACCACCAAACGAGGCTGAGAGCGCAGAGGAGGAGAGGTTAACTTCACCACGGGTTGCAACAACATCTACAATCTGCGAATTTCGGAACAGGTTGTTTTCCCGAATTTCGGCTTACCACACACTGCAAAGGGTTGTTGCATACGGCTTGCGCTTTATTCATAACGCGAAGCTTCACAAGGGAAATACGGCACATTCAAAACACATACCACCTCTCACTACGGACGAACTCAAGGCGGCAGAACTCAAACTGTGTTACCTATCACAACGAGACACTTTCTTCGAGGAGATACAAGCCCTACAGAAGGGCAAAGAGATTCCAAAGAACTCCAAACTGAAGTGGATCTCACCCTTCATCGACATCGACGGGATCCTGCGCATCGGTGGCCGGCTCACTAACGCACAACTAACAGAAGCAGAAAAACACCCGGTCATCTTATCTTCAAAGCACCCACTTGCCGCACTACTAGCTGTTTCGATTCACTTGCAAAAGTTGCATGCTGCACCACAATTGCTGCTATCTACTCTGCGCCAAAGATTTTGGATTATTGGTGGTCGCAATTTGTGCAAATCCGTGTACCACACTTGCCACGCGTGTTTTAAGGTAAAACCAACACTCATCAAACAAACTATCGCCGATCTGCCAACATCACGCGTCACACCAACAAGGCCATTCTCGGTATGCGGAGTGGATTACTGCGGGCCAATCTACCTAAAACCAACCATCCGCAACAGAAGTCCGATCAAAGCATACATCGCTATTTTTGTATGTTTTTCAACACGAGCGGTACACATCGAACTGGTTGGCGATTTAACCTCAACAGCATTCATAAATGCACTTCGTCGTTTGGTTGCACGCCGCGGTCAAATCAGGGAACTTCACTCCGACAATGCAACCACATTCAAGGGAGCCGCGCACGAGCTGAATCGCATCTACAAGATGCTTAAATGCGACGAACACGATCGAGCTGCAATATTTGATTGGTGCGCGACGAATCAGATGAAGTGGAAATTCATCCCACCGAGAGCGCCGCATTTTGGAGGTTTATGGGAGGCAGCGGTGAAAGCAGCTAAAAAACACATCATTAGAACCATCGGCACTACAAGCATCACGCAGGAGAACATGCTTACCTTGCTTGCCCAGGTAGAGCAATGTTTAAATTCACGGCCAATAACACCTTTATCCGATGAGCCGTGTGATTTAGAACCACTGACACCGGGCCACTTCCTTGTCGGTGGCAATATGCAAGCGGTACCAGACATCGATTACACCAATACGCCGAGCAATCACCTGAAGGAATACCAATTGGTACAAAAACATCTCCAATCGATTTGGGCCCGATGGTATCCGGAGTATCTGCAACAGTTACAAGCCCGGGCCAAATATTGTTCCGGTAAAGCAGCCGTCCTACAACAAAATCAATTGGTGATTATTAAGGAAGACAATGTTCATCCTACCTCTTGGCCCATGGGGCGCATCGTTGCAGTACATCCAGGAAAGGACGGGGTAGTTCGCGTTGTTACACTGCGCACTGCTTCAGGGAAGCATATCGTCCGCGCAGCTAATCGTCTAGCTGTTCTACCAAATCCAGACCCGCTAAGTCATCTTGAAACCACGGAAACCACATGCACTGATTAATGCGCACTTGTAAACCACGCTACATTGTTTACATTCACAAGTGTCAATCACGGATCAAGATAAACAAACACACGCCCACACGCACCCACATATACACACACACACATGATAACAGGCAGATAGGAGATAAGCATTGCGTCAGGAGTACACGATTAGTTTTGAATTCACATTTGCATGAAATTTAAAGAAGTTCCTTCTTTGGTGGCCGGGAATGTGGGAATTAGAATAATTATATAATCTTGCATGCATTTGAACTACAGGATTTAATATTACAATTTTCGAGCATGCATTTAAATTTCACGAATTAAACAGTAGACAATTAAGGATTAAGATTAGGACTACTCGACTGTTATACACTTACACGAACTACTCGAATTACATGTAAATCATTATGGACAAACGAATACACAGTTGCAAACCGACCAGCGATACGAGTGCACACAGTCTCACTTCAATCCTCAAAATATATCACAACCACCCCCTTTCGTGAACATTTTCACAACGATCATTCGTGTTTTGTCACTGTCAACGATTACAAACCTCCTCAGAGCGTTAGAATTCAACCAAAGCTCTGCCTATTTCCATCCAAACAACAAGTAAACATATACAAAAACACATCATCTCCCACAACAATTACCGCCATTTTGCTCGGGTCAGATAGTAACAGTTAACCTCCCCACATTAATCCTGCGACCCTTTTGCCCTCCCCGGTAGGCTGAGCGTAAGCGTTTCGATGAAACAATCAGCAAAAGTTGTGGTGAGTTGTGGCATGTGGCCTCTTGCCATGACCGCAGAAAATAAATCTTTACTACCTCGCCCGGGTGAACCCCACCTTCATCCCCATTTGCTCCGCAACTAAATGGAAATCAATCAAGCAAACGTACAACCATTTTCATAACTTTGATTTCCTTTCACCCCCTGGACGGCCAGGACGGTTGTGAAAGGTCCACCGAAAGATGAAAGGGAAATTAATGTTAAAGGGATGGAATTTAACGAACGGTCAGTTGCTTAGTTTGTTGAATGCAACGGGGCGAACGCGAACCGTCCTTTAGTTCCCTGGAGATAAGGAAAAAGGGTGTAGGACACATTTCCTGCCCATCGGGCGAGGCCGGTAACCCTTTAACCCTCGGATCGCTCTTTAAAGGCATTATCCGCACGGTCGGTGCGACCTATCGTCGCTGGACATGAAAACAAGGAAACGATAAATCTTGTTTTTTGGGGGGTGAATTGAGTTGTTTACTTTTGTTCGGAATGTTTTGAATGGGAAGACATGATGGAATGTTTTGAGCTGATGTGATTTTTTGTATGGCTTATTATAAGTGTTTTTTACTTAAAAATAGCTTGAAATTGATTAACTTTGTTTAGGTTATCTTTGTTAAATTAATCCTAAGGAGAGAGCACTTTGTCAAAGCATCAGGTACTTTATATGCTGCTTACATCCCTGACCTCAAACGATCGGAGATAAGCAATGCTTAATTCTTACCCCCAGTTATTTTCAATCAAGTCCGGGGCTAAACCAAGAAGTATATTTAGACCGTTCGTTTGCCTTCACTGCGCAAAGATTATCAATCTACAATTTCAGATTCCGGAGAAACCCTTCCGAAACAACACCAAACACTCACTGACCGGCCGCTGTCGGTAATCCTTGCCTACCGAGAATAGCAAAAAGGGACACTTGCCTGGAAATTTAACTTCACACTTAATAACTCGTTACGGGTGAGGAATTATTTATGGCTCCGGACGCAAATGAATCGTTGCTGAATAAATTATGCCTAATCAATATTCATCAGCCCATCCCAGCGCCGGTCGCCGTTGGCCGATCGGTACGCACGCCATCTGAACCGATTCCCATCATTATCGACAGCACTGTAAAAGCTCAGTGACCACACAAACACACGCACATACACGCAACCTTTATCTCGCGACTGTCCGACTAACGATGCTAATAGTCCTTACCACAAACACATTTTGCCGACGAGACCAAATTAAGCATTCAAACACAAAAATCGGTTTTCCCGTATCGAGCGACCATCGAGCGGGGAGTATCCTGGCCGGGGACACTTAATGTATACCGCGGGCGACCACAGGATAACGTCGCATTTACGGATCGAGGGAAAAAAGAAAGGCGGATGCTAAGTGAGGACCGGGCTTTTCGTGTTGCTGCGTAATGGCTAGAAAAACGTAAATTTGGGGTTTTGTTTAGTTTTTCGGATAAATGGTTGAGGTTTGGTTGGACCTAGTGTTAGATTTAAACCTGGAACTTTAAATAGCCATTACTCACAGACCTGAATATTTAGTGAGATTTTTAAATTTCCTGTCTCTATTTTTGTCTGAGGCACTAGCTAGACCCTTCAATAGATTTGAAGTTTTTTAGTGCTTCATCTTGCTTCTTCTAGGCTGTAAATACCCTATATTAGGAGCAAGGCATAGGGCAAGATGTGTGGATCTAATATTGGATTTAACAGATCATTGCTAATTTGAGATGACAGTGGTGCGTTCAGATAGTTGATTGCAATATCGATAGGGATAGATGATATTAAAGAAGAATTATAATTTAAAGGGTAAATAAAAGATAAATTTTGCTTTTTTTACAAGACGATTCCGTCAGGGTTGTATTCAAACAGGCAGAAGCGAAAGCAATTTAGGGCCAAAATCGATATTTATTCTCGTAACGAGGAAGCTCCATAGAGGATCCACCTTTCTGTGAAAGTATTTTCAAACGATTGTTATGATCAATGTTAAACTTACACTTTAGATGCCTTAAGCAGCCGTGTCATCACTTACTAGCTTAAAAATGCAAAAATTATAACCCTTGGTGAAGGCATGGGAAGGTTTCGGTTGGTTATTTACCTGCCAAATATCCCTCAAGGTCATCTAATGTCCAAGGGCCAAGGCGAGGTTCAAAGGTTAGTAAAACCACATTAGTACTTTTTATTGAGGCGGTCCGGTAGACGAGGCGACAGCGGCACTGGTTTTCACACGACAAGACCGAGGTTCAAATCCCATCCAGGCCGCGTCCCTGTACGCTAGGCTGAACACACTTTGCTACGAGTAAAATCAAGATACAGAAAGCCAGAAATTACTGGCCGAGACCTTTCAAGGTTGTAGCGACAAGGAAGAAAAAAAAGGAATACTTCTTTTTAGTCAAATGAACTACAAAGCTCTGGAGGACCTAGGCGTCACTGTGGTTTAAGATGCTGGATCCGTAATAAATTCAAGAGTTCACTTCAGGAAAAGTCATGGGTGTTTTTTTTAGAAATTCGCTGCACAAATTTATACCAAATCTCTGAAACCTCGATACTCAAACCTTTTGATCCACGATAGTAAAGCATTAAGATAGATGGATAGGCATCTACTTCTACCCCAAGACCTGTCTAAAACGGATAGACAATAAAACTACGTCGTCTAAATAAGTCTAGTGATCCATTAAATGGCCGGCAGGATCTAGTAGGTCATTAAGTCAAGATGAACATATTTTTTGGTGTACTTTGAACAGAAGATTGGCTCACTTTGAACAATAAGAGTACAACGGGGCAGTTATTTTGTTCCGAATCTTTATCTGGATTGTTACTTGGAGTCTGAATAGTGAATCATTATCTTTGCAAGAATTATAATTAACAATGCAACAGGCTAGTCATATATTGCTAATAAACAGATTAATTCCATAATACTTAGCTTTCAAAGCAACTTATTAAATGCTCAAGACATCAGCTTTTGACTTTTTTAGCGGAAGGACTAAGCAGGAGACAGTAGTCACTATGATAAACAAGATATTCTGGTGTTCTACCTCACCACAGTCATATTGGAAACTCTGCTTATCAATTGAACTAGCCGACTTGCCTCAGGTGATTCTATTTGTGTGTTTGTAGCAAGACCATCTTACAGATATAGACAAGTGTTATATACTTGAATTATATAAAGAAAATCATACGTTTGTTTTAAATTTACAAGACACAAAATTAAAGTATGTCATTAAAATTCTTTTCTAAATCTTAATTGATTTAAATTTATTATGGAATTTATTTCACATGCAAACACAGTCACTTGTAGACCTTCAAAGGAAATTTTAAAAGCTTTTTCAAGAAATCCTCTACTCGTGAAGTGCTTCAACGTTGCCATCTATCGCAATAATGGCTATGCCATTCTCACGCGCAGAAAGACTGTTTCCACGACAGTGGTAACGATTTGTTGATAATTTTATCGCACCTCTGCCATTCCCCAACAATGAACAGGTGTTTTGTGATACAATCTCGCTAACGACTGTTGGGAAATGGTATAAATGGTTTCCTTAAGCTCCGTTTGCGAACCCAAATTGAAATGCTAGGTGGGTGGAAAGAAGTTCATTTCAAAGGTGATAACGAGTACGACAATAACATTGTCAAACCATTTAATAGGGGAGGGAGCAAGAATAAAACATTGCGCGAACAATTTACTTTCGCTTTTCCTTCATTACTGTTGCGTTTTGCTGCTGTAAATGATTCGACCATTAATTTGATTGGTTTGCTTTCTAAGCAAATATCGCACACGAACCCGCTATCACGAAATCTGAAATGTGATGTGACTAATGGATATGTTTTTCCCAGCTAAAACGTTAGTTCATGTGCTGGTGGATCGTAAATAAATCCGGAAAACACTGCCCGCATTGAAATGGCTGTATTAAAACGGCCTCATACGTTTAGCAGTCGGGAGTTGTTATCGAAGGCCCTAGTCGAAAGTCTCAATTTTCTTAAAAGCCCTTCTTAAACCCATCGAATTGGTATCGATTTGCTCGAGTAACAACCACGCATCGTCGTCGTCGTCGTCATGTGTGTAACTAGCGTAAACACTTTCATATTTTATGGCAATTTGTCAGGACGGATCGTGCCGACAAGTGATGCGTGAGCTGTAAACACAAATCGCCACCAGTAAATGTGTGTGTTGCTGCGTTACGGTGGTAGCAGATCTGTAAAATGGCCTCCGGTTAGGCCCTCTGTTACGATTATGCCACTGCAGTGGCTTGCCATGGTGACGGTAGCTGTGCTGATGCCAGTAAACACTTCCCGGGACATACAATATCCAATACGACCTCGGCAAAAGCGTACTTATCCGCAATAATAAATCAGAGGGAAATATAATAAAATGATACGCCAAGAACATATTGGTACTTCAAGACTTATTAGAATACTATTGAGTAAAATAATTAGAAGCATATTTTTGCTGCTTAAAGCATCCTCAATAAACAATAAGGCGTATTAATGGACAACATTATGTCTCCCATCACTTCGCATCGAGTGGTAGCAAATCAACAAAAACCCTGCGATAATGACTGCCGTGGTTCCGTGACGCTGATGCCCAGTTATCTGCACGATTTATCAATTTCACGGCTCATAAATTTTTCCACCAGCTCATAATTTCCTTGATACGGTTTTGCTAGCTCTGGTGAAGTCAATTGACCAGACCGACGGTTCGATCGCCGAACGAGTGATAAAACCCGAAGACAATGGATCTGGCAAAAGAAAGGCTACATCTCAATGAAGAGCTTTTGTTTATGATTTTTATGAGCGAAACACGCTTTTGTAGGGTATTGATTGGGTTCTTCAATTTTTTCCTACTTAATGTAATTTGTATTAACTTTTTAGTCTTATTTATGTGCGCTGGTAATTTTTTTGGTTTAAATATTCCTCTTCGATCAGTTGGGAAAAAAATCTTGGTTTGATCTACAACGCGTCACGAAAGCGAAAAGGAGCAGCAAAAACATATTCCAGCCGGCTTCCAAGCCGACCATACTGCAATGCGACTTTCCCATCAACAGTCAGCTTACCCGTCGTGCCATTCAAGGAAAAGAAAAGGGCGATCCAACCCATCCAACCGAACGTCCAGTCTCGATTATTGTCTCCCCTCCCTGGACACCCGTCCACGGCGGCGTACATCTTATTTCACCATAAATCGACATAAATGTCACTTGAAATCAATTTATTATCCGCCAATATTTATTGGCATGACAAAAATAGCCCGTCCCGGTGCCATTCTCCCGAGTCTGAGAAACGCGCAAGAAGTCTGGTGAAAGCAACAGCAAACGAATAAGGATACCGACCACGGAACATCTTTTGTAAAGTTGCGTACAGTTTAGCGGTGGCGACACATACACACACACAGAAGAGAGAAGGAAATTATTTTTTTTTGGCGGTGGAAATTGATTTTCGTTCTCGCCACTTTTTTTGATAATGTTTGTCAGCATACGGAACCGAAGGACAATTTAAAACTTAGCGTGTGGAATGATTTAGCGGTCTGGTGTGTTTGCTGCTGCTTCGTGCAAATTGTGTTTATGGAAATCATAAGTCATGCTGTTCTTATTTACTTAGAAACGGGCAGACAGCACGTCTGATTTGCTTTAGTTAAATTTAACGTGATGTAGTGAAATAAATGGAGAATAGCTACAGGTTGATACTACTTGTGGTAAACTTAGTTTTTGTCTTAGTTTAAGTAGACATTTTTGATAGTTTGAAAAGTTTATCTAGCTTTAAGAATGCGGAAACAAAGAACAGATAAACGTTTGATTTTTCCTATCTTAGGCTCTCTCTATAGAAGAAGAAATAATCCTAGAAACCTGGTCTGGATGTACGTCTTTTACAATGTTGAACAGTTAAATTGAAATCCAGCAATGCTAGAATTCCAGAAGATATGATGATGTTAGGAAGAAGCAAAACTATTTCACTTGACACCTAAACTGGTACACTTTTAAAATCTAACTCAGATATGTTTAAAAACTGCTAGAGTTCGAAGGACTGACGCAGGTCTGACCCTCTAGTTACGAGTGAAATAAAGTTCATCGGATAGTCTGTCAAATGGAAGGTCAAGGCTTCTCCAACTTGTTATTCCAAATAATGAGAAGAAGTCCAGACGCTCCATAAGAAGCGGATATTTTACCAAGGTTTAAGCCAATGACAAAAATCTTTCTATAGGATTAAGAATCCCAAGGTTCAAGGTTGTGATGCGTTGGGCTGATGGTTGGGTTGTCCTCGGGCAAGAAATTGTCATACGATCTTTGAAGATGGAATTCTATCAGAATCCTCATCCTAGCCAGTAGAAGGCTACCAGGGCTCTCACCAGACAGGAGGGCATCATAAGCCAGGTGACTCCGTTAGTCTCACTTCATAGATGATGGCACAACCAAGAAATTGCCTAGAAATCACCGATAGACATTGGGCTTCCTCGAATTAGGAACCTCGTGCAAGGAGATTCGTCAGCAGAATTCTTGAACTCCTGCGGTCAGCAGTTCTCTCGACCAAATCTGTAGCTGATAGTGTCAATAAAATGGCGAATCAAGGTCTTTGGAGGCTTCGAGCAGAATGGCAATGAAGCCCCTGTAATTGTGGCTCGTTTGAGATTTCCCTCGTCGACGAGGCCACCTTACCAACGTGACCCCGAGCGGTCGTTCCTTTCGCTTCTAGGTTGATCCGTCACTGAGTCCCCTACTTTCGCCTAAGGCCTCCAAGGTGCTTGATCCTGAAAAAAAAACTCGAGAAATCTTTGACATAAACTATCTCCACAGATAACGAAAATGTAAGACATAATATGCGGTGAATTGCCCAAAGTATTATTCAATACCGATCTGGGTTTGATCGGGAACAGTTTAGGAAGATTAAGAAGTTAGTGAGCTTGAATAGCTGTTCATCCCTTAAACATCTTTTTCGGTCCTAATATATTAAATTTCTTGTTGGATTGATTCAGGTATTAGACAATACTATAACAAGGTTTTTTCTTTAAAAATTGATAACATTCCCTCGATAACACTGTACTGGTAGCTTAATAATGCGCACCAGGCCTCTTAGTTTATTAAAGCTTAAAGTAGCTCACGTTTCAGCCAACCACATTTTCACCAGCATGCATCCATCAACCACGCCCCCGATAGATCATGTTATATTATGACCCGAATCTTGCACTCTACCCTCCACATCAAGCAGAATCGGGGGCACACATTTCGCTCGGATGCTCCACATCCACGACGGTGACGCAACCATGTCATGCTCGGCACTGTTTCAGGCAGAAATTTTCCCCTAAATATCATCATTGTTCCGTGCCACTAGGCATGACGTCTCAAAAATGTCACTCTACCCTATGCAAAGCCATCAACATTCTTCCAGTTTCCAAGATCAGACGAGTGGTGGTGTGCTCACAAAACGGATGCTTTAAATCGATCTCAAAAAGAACAAAACAAAATGAACTTAAGCAAAAAAGGAGTGGAACAATTCTTCCCTTCAAAATGTCCTCTTCTTGAAGTTCGATCGTACATACGTAATCATCTCAGTACAATTCATTTCTCCGAATCAACCTGAGACCCGGGACTTTTCAATCAACCCACACACACACACACACACTCAAGCCCCAAAGCCGGTCAGAATGGGAAAGTTCGTTTAGGGCACCGGACGACAAGCGAGTCTGTGTCATCAGGCGCTGCTAAAATCACAACGGATGTTTGTGTTGGATGGTTCCGAAAATTTATCTTGCACCATCGTGACAGTTCGTGAATTATGAAGCATGGCGGCTGCATCAGCGACACACGACACGGACGGAACGTTTAGCAATGGGCCGAGGTTGGCCTAGTGCGCTAGTTGCTGCTCTGTAGGGTGAACTGGTGCCTACCCAACCGAACTAACGATTCTACCAAGAGCTGAGTGTCGGAGTGCTTCACAAGATGGGCACAGTTTCTGGAAGATAGACACTGGACATACTAAGCCAGTAAATTCTAAGCAGGAGAAGCTTTTTAGCCGCCCAAAGGTCTGTTTGTTGGTTTTGCAAAATTACATGCATTTTATTCGCTTCAGCTATGAAGTTGTATGATTTTATAATTTTAGATTGCATAGAGATCTTACGTCCAGAGGAAACATTTGGATATCGTTGACGCCACTGATGAAGGAAGGTGCTGGAGCTTTTCAACGCTGGCAATGATCCAAATTGCATCTTATTATCCAAAGAACTACTTTCGATATAACCTACAAATACTATTCACCCTTCAAATCAAGTCATAACCATCAGTGAAAGTTTCTGACGTCCAGAACTGGAACTGGCTTCAGCTTAAGGGCAGCCTGCCAACACGAAAGAGTTGAATACATAATTTCACCAAACAAAACGGCTCGCTCTCAGCACTCTCCAAAAGCCCTGAAACTACCTTTCAGTCTCCGTTGCCAAACATAAAGTTTGTGGTCCACAAGGTCCAACGACACTAGACTCCCCACTACTAGACCCGCACTACTTGTTATTCTTCTGTAAATCTTAAGGCTGTATAAGATAAAAAGCTACCCCCAGTACGTCAACTACCTCACCAAATGCGAGCCCATTAAACGTTATCTAAATGCAATTTATGAACAGGAACAGTGACGTCGCTAAATCCGTACTTTGCGTTCCTCGCCCGGAACGAAATCCATATCCCAGATTCGGCTGGCTCAAAACCATACTCACACACACACACTTTTACCAACAAACATCGCGTTCTTGCAAAGTGAACTCATGTGCACACAGGGTTTCCTGATGTTCCGCCAGGAAAACAGGAAAAAAGCAGGACTTCAATATCTCTTCTTCGCTTCGCCACAACGGAGGCCGCAAAACGCGAACGAAAAAAGGCCTGGGACAACATACTCCGGGGGGAAGCAAAAAGTAAAACAAACCTTTTATGCAACGTTGAAATTTTATGAACTTTCCACTGTGAATACTGCGTGAGCTTGCGTTTTTCAGTCAAGTTGTTTTTTTTACTGAGCTCTGTCTTGGGAAGATTTTTGCTTTCACGCATCATAAACGCAATCTGAATATTTCATGCAGTTCGCTCTGGGTTTTTTTACCCCCCGGTTTGTTTCCTCCATTGCTGTCTGTTTCTGTAGTTTATTTGGAAGAGTTTTTGTTCGGAGGGGAGTTCACGCGCGCGAGTCGGTTTCTTGATGCCGTTCGGGGAAGCTGGAAACCGTGGCGTAACAAAACAATGATTTTAAAAAATGATCAAACGTAAATAAACGGTTTTACCTTTTTATAACCGTTTGCGGGATGGTTGACACATGCCGGAGGCGTCCCGCTTCTTGTGCTGGCATGAGCGCGAGCAGTAAAAACCGCGTAGCTTTGATGTTGCACACGGTGCCGGATATGCATTTGACAGCGCGCCTGTTTTTGTGGTGGTGGGCAAAATCTTTCGAAACATTCACCCAAAACTTCACCAAACGGCCCCGTTTGCGGGTACAAATAAAATTTTGAAAGTTGTAGGCTGGCAATGTTCATTATCGTACTGCTCGTTGTGAAGGTTAAGCCGCAGCGGTTCTAGATCAAATACTTTACTTTAAGTACTGTGTTTCTCTGAATCGTTATATTTATTCTGTAAAGGGCACGAAACTGGATGGGTGCTCTGCTAAGTAATTTGTGTTTCAATTGAGAGGATTTTGCTACAACTTCCAAGCAAACCCCATCAAACGTCAGCCGTGCGTTCACTGTTCCATCACCGATAAGGAGCTAATTTTGGTCCATAATTCCATACTACTTTCCACGACTTACTTTGTCTCGAGGTGCCTCGATCTCTCGAATAGCGACTTCCCTACGTCGTTCGAGCTGGAATTATTTCAGCCATTCAAACATTGTGATGGGCTGGAAAACTTCTCCCACCATGGCTTATTTTTTTCTTGCTTGTCTGCATTAACCGGCTAATTCCCTACACCCCGAACACCGAGTGTCTCAGTGGCTCAGACCACTGTGAGACCGACGAACCTAAATCCCTTTTTGTTTCGTTCTACATAACTGTCTGATAAAAAAGCGGGAATTCAAGCACCAAAGGATGAGATTGCTTTTGTGAGTGCGCAAAAATTGCGTCCACGCAACTCACTTGTGTTTTTCCCCCTATTAGAACTTGCTCCGAAGACTCAAATCAAAGTTTGCTGCCTTTTGTGATTTTTTCCTGTGAGCCGTTCGCACTCACCTAATGGTACGACCGAACCCTCGGGGTTTTTGAGGTTCCCTATTTTTAGCATTGTTTAATTTCAATCCAACCATCCCACCACGTGCCGACAGAGAGACTGGAGTAAGGGCCGCTTCATTCGCGTCCTGCCCGCGATAAGACTTGCGCCAACGAGGTCTGCCTGTGCTTCCCACAGGATACCCACCTTCGCTTGCTCAGACTCTGACTGCGTGTGTATTCGGTTGGAAATATCTCGCTTGAGCCTGCCGCCTACCTAGCCCTCACACCTATCGGCGATGACGATGACGGTGTTGGGTGCTTGTGCCCAACGAACCAAAGATAAGTTTTTGTGGGATTTGCCAAAACCCGGAATGTAAAGGCGGGATCCTTTTTCTAGCACGTCTACTTCCGCCACGTGTCTAGCGCTTCCATCTCCTGGTCGGGATGCTCCTACCAAGAAAAGGACATACCACACTTACGATATCTTACCTCGAATGGCAACAAACTCTGAATATATGTGTTACGAGGCACTACAGTCGAGCCGGGAGCCAAACAGCAAAGGGTTTCCAGCTATATTCAATTTTCCATGATAAATAAAATTGATAGTGGCGTCTGAGTGTTTCCGAACTGACTGACTTGACTGAATGGCGCTACTTGCACACACACACACACACACGCCCGAAACCTGACTGACGAAAAGCGCCTCGAACTGGGAAGTAGTTTTTCGCCCAACTCGTCCCAACATCCCAGCCCCGGTCGCCATATCCGGTCGCAAACTTTTCGTCCGGGTGAAGATGATAATTGCATTCCGGTTGTGAATGTTTCGCAATTTCTCACATTGTGCCACTCACAACTTAAGGTCTGCCATCTTCGCCTCACCTTTCACTTTCAATCCATACTCCAATACGTTCCCCCCACCCGCACCCCCCGAATGACTTGGTACGTACGTGTGCATTTGGCATCGTGTGAAGAAGGAACACATTTTATCAATATGGTAATAGTTGGTTCAAAAGTTGGTCACTTAACATAATTTCCATCATATCGTCGTGCGCTCTCCGGGTTTTCGGTTCGAAAGCGTCAGCGAAGGCCCAACGAAACCTTTCGCAACCGCAACGCATCACTTTTGGTGAGGGATTCATTTTCGAGCTTTCCGAACGTACGTACAGGAAATTATACAGTACAGCGCTGGGGGATAAACTGGGAAGAAAGTTTAGGTCGTTCTGTAGGACACTTTGGCAGTAAGCAAAGTAATGTAAGTGGAAGCAAATTTTACTGATGATAGCTTAGAAAGTGTAGGTCGCCGAGTGTGGATAGGTGTAAAAGTTGGAAATGAGACCCGAAAGAGACTTCTTCAATTTGTTATGTCATATTTTAACAGTTGTTTTTACTAAAAACAGTGAATCATTTATAGACAGGTTTCAATAAATTTCCAATCCTGTTTAACTTCAACGCCCCAACGCCTACATTACCAAAATTAACAAGCAATTGAATCTGTTTGAGGCTCTCCTATTACTTCCGAACATTAGTACAATAAGAACCTATTAAATGATTAATGGAACAGAATGCTTGGGAATGGTAATATTCAAGAAGTGGTAATGAAACCTCAATATTTAATTAATTTGAATTAAATTTATTAAATCCAACCGAGGTCACCCGGGATAAGGTGCCCTTTCACGGTTTGGAGAAGGAAATGTTTCCAAACCATCGTGAATTGTACTTATTTTTGTAATTTAGCTTTAAGCAATACGGCCAGGCCGTTCTTTATGAATAAAAAAAAATTGATTAAATCAATTTTAAATTTTAAAATAATTAAAATATTTTGTATAACAAAGATATGCATTTTCTCTCTCTCTCCATCTCTCCCCCTTCTATATTTCTATCTTTGTCTTGGATTCTCATCAATATAGGCAGATCAAAGCATCACTATGAGTTTCATTAGCAGGATTCAGAGTTGTGCTTCAGAGGTACATTGAAAACATCTGCTTAGAATATTTAGATGTCTTCAAGGAATTAATCGCTTTTTCATGAAATATCGAAAAAAGATGCAACGTTCACATCTCACAATCATAATTTTCGCTGATATATATTGACGGAACAACTCTAAATATGGCCGCTCTACAGGTGGTTACATCTGCATCATGGCAGATGCGGAAAATGTTGCATCGACTTAGACAACAACTCACAATAATCCTTCAACAATTTATTAAAATAATCAATAATAAGAAAATCCCTCGCATAAATGAGACCCATCTACCAATTCGCCAAAGACAATGGTTTTATCCTTCCATTCCACATCCCCATTATCGTTTCAATCCCTATTCCTTCTCCTCTAATCTCGTTCCGTTGTGTTGTCTTTGGGTTAAGGAGTTTGTGTAGTGCTTAATATCGTAAAAAAGAAGATAAATTTATTCAATTAAGGGAAAAAACTGCAAAAGTGTTCTTAATCTCAGTCCAGCCTTGATAGAACGAGTACGGTCTCGTTGGCGTTAGGATCGAAATTAGACGGTGAGTCAATCCTCGTGAAAAACGAAGTCACTATTGTTGTTACAAAGTGGAACCCCCCGAAAATTTTTGAATCCGATACTGACCTGGTCAAGCTTTAGCTATGGCACTGTTGGGCTGCTTGTTAAATACTGTACGCAGGCAAATGTTTATGCTATCCAGACTGCTGTTTTACGCTTGTTTGTATAAGCCCAGAGGCGTTACAAGGAATGATGGATTCCGTTACTCCGTTACACACTCGAACCTCAGAATCAGCCTACCACCATTACATCACTACACACCAATAGACCCGGACAAAAACCTGCAATATTCTCCAACTTCAACTCAAACAACTCTAAAAATCCGGAAGAAAAGATCTGTACAACAATTCCGCCAACACCGTATTCAAGTTGGTGCTGGACTCCACAATTGAAATATATGTTATTATTAGAAACGTTTCGCAAAATTACTGCATAGTCTAATAGCCCAACCCTTCGTTCTATATACAAAACATTTTTAGTCAAAAATCACTCATTTGGCGTACTTCATCCAATAGCAAGGCTTGAGCATTCAATTGCGTCACACATCCAATTCCATTTACTTATTCTCTTAATACCTTCCAACACCCTGCCAACGTTCTATGCCAAGGTTCTGCCCAATATTATTACGAGTACGTGTAATAAACTTTCCCAACTACATACACCCCTCGCGTCTTTCATAAGGAAATGAGAAATTTCGAGTCAAGATTCATCGCACTTTCGGTTGCCATTTGTATGTATGTATGTGTGTGTATGTGACTGTAGCTGACGTGCTTCATTCCATCCAACGCGCTTTGTTGTGACTGAATTTCCCTTCCCGATGCTAAATTACCAAACACCGTAAAACCCTTACAAACGGAACCGAGCACACACACACACACCCATCCAGCTCACTTCACGTTTTGTTGCTTAATCAAGTGAGACATGTTCCGGTGCTGTTGCTGCTCGGTGCCACATACGTGTGTCGTTTGTCATTCTATTTTATGTGGTACCCGCTGTAACGTCTGTACGTAACGCAGCATTTCCGACATGTACTAAAAGCTGATTCCGCACCGAATCTAAAAGCTAGCATAGCGATCTGTTGCTGCCAGTTACCGTAACCCTTTCCACGGGAGACCATCGGTTTGCGCCGGAAAGCTTCCACCAGTGCCTGGGAGAAAGGATTTTGCAACAATTACGCAACCCTAAGGTCTGAAGGCGCCGTCAGCAAACACTTCCGTACGGGCCGGGAGCTTTCGGGAGACCTCATTACCTGCTAACAACGGGGTTAGATATTTTATTTTAATTACGTTCGGAAAAAAGGGAAGTGCGCCACAAGACAAAGGCTCCTTAATTCCATTCTACATTTCCTGTACCACGAACGGGACACAGGGTCGCTTTTCGTACTGTGGTTTACGATGTTGGCGCGAGTATTTTACAGCATGTTTTGTGAGCTTGGTACATATGGCTTCTTTATGCACAGTGAATGTAGCATGAATTTAATGTTTTTTCCTTTATTTTTTCAGGTATTGAGGCAGATCTGTTCTACGTACGCGATGGTGCTGTCAACGATTATGCCATGAGCTTCGTTGTACCAATGAAGCCTGGCATCGATTTTTTACGCTTTTCCTGGCAAAGTCGCACCGCATATCCGGTAAGTAATGCATAAAATACGTATTTGTTTTTTAAAAACAAACGAAAATCAAAATCTTTATATCGCATCAACTAAAGATCATAAAACGAAGATTAAAAGATCCTTACAAGATGAACAAAATCGACAATGGCTGTAGCAATCAACGATCTAGTTTCTGTTGAGCAGACAATTGACTGCGAATTCAAACAAATAGGGTATAGTTAAAGATTTATACAAAAAGTAATAGGAGATTAAGCGAAGAAGCTAAGATGATGCAGATTTATCAAATTTTGTAAGAGTCCATGTAACAAATCCAATATCTTTCCGCCTGTGTTGGTTGGTGCCATTCTCATGACATTGTCAGCCTCCCGGAGCCTTGCCAACCTAGTTCGCTGCACGATTGGGTGAGATCATGGTGCAGCTTCTACTCACATATTGTTCTTTCACACACATAGATTTAAAAAAATTCAAATGAGGATCCTCTTAGGAGAAATGTTGATAAGACGGTTTAGCAAGTTTTGGACAGAGTTCAATGCTCAGAGGCGTATGAGAGTACTGGTACTATATATGGTACTACACAGTCCCAGCGCGATAATTATTTGGACTGGAGAAGTTGTTTTCGGTCCGGGGGGAGGGCTCGGTTGGGCCGAGGCGACAGCGCTGCCGGTCTTCAAACGTCAGGATCCCATCCAGACCGCCTCCTCGTACGCAGGTTTGACTACTTTGCTACGAAGAAAATCAAGTCACAAATAGCCAGAAATGGCAGGCCGAGACCTTTCGAGGTTTTTAGTGCCAAGGAAGAAGAAGAAGAAGTAGTTTTCAGTGCTGTCTTAAAACTTTTAACATAAAGGCTTTTAGACGAGATGAGATCAACAATGATGTCACGATCATTTTGGTGTTCGCTTTGTTTATCTCCAGCCCTAGATTATGTGCCTCGTATTCGATCCTTTCGAAAGTCTCTGATATATTGAAGAACCTCAAACCAATCAATGTAATCAGCATAAGCCAGCCTCTGGATAGGACATGATTTCTGAAGCTTCTTTCTCCTGGTCTCGGATATCAAACGAAAAGTATTTCCAGAAAATTTAAGCAAACTGTTTATTATCTGGAATCCCTTATCTTATTACTTGAAAATATGAATTTGCTAATTTGTTTTGCAAATCAGATATTCATAGCTCAACAATTGTACTGGAGCATTCATAATAAATTGTATAGTTCTTTAACTTATCTCTCTCTCGATCTCATCTTAGCCTAAAGATCTCTTGAGGTCATGTCTGCCATTTCTGGCTTAATGAACTTATTGTAACCACATAGTTGGATAGTCAGTCCTCACTATGGGCCAAAGGCCCAGATGAGATTTGAACCCCAATCCAGACTTTTTACTTAAAAGTTTTTTTATTAAATAAGTTTTAAATGATATGACGCTCAAGCATTATCCCAAGGTCCTTAAGAAATAGGTAATTAATAAGGCCCAATATGGTTTAAATAAAAGAAAACCATTTATTTTTTCATTCAAAATTCATGTAGAATTGAAAGAGAACAAGTGTTCAGGTAATTAAATTATAATATATAAAATATGTTTACTCATTTTACACAAAACATGTTACTTATACGACAAGTCAAAGTAAGAGCTTCCAATGCACATTATGCAACAAAAACACACACACAAATTTGTCTATTCCTCGTACAGCATACATTTTCTATTCACCTCACTTGCAGTGCAATGATGTGCGATATGGGATGAAAATGCAGACAGCTTGCCGTATCGGCTTACCGAAACCGTATCCCGTCCATGCAATCAAGCCCAATCGTTCGTGCTGCGCCACAATTTTTGCGTTTCATCACGTTTATGATGTCTGATCGGAATATTCTCTGCTACTCATTTTTTGCTATCGAAAAGCTCCTCCAGCCCGGGCGTGTGTGTCAGTCAGTAGAGACTACTTTTGTGCAAACAGGAGCGTGTATGCAGTGTAAACAATGGATACCGATTCTGCACCATTAAGCAGGAATTGCATCCGACTATTTAGATGGTGCCGGGCAACAAAAAAAAAGAAAAAAGAAAAGTACCGAGAACAGGTCTTACACCACATCCTTTGCGATAGCCATCGACGAGAGAAGAGATATGTTGCGGATAAAGCCGATGATGCCGATGATGCTGATGGCTGGGTTGAGTGCGGGTTTTGTTGGTCGTGGTTGGCTTGGCCATACATGCTTTTGGCATTGATCCCAAGCCCAAGCCGTGGTTTCGGCTCGTATCTTTTCCTCCAGTTTTTCCGATAACGAACGGATGGAGGAATAGCAGCAGCACAAGGAAGTGTAACGCTGCATTACAATGAAGCTTTGCAAAGGGATTGGAAATTGAGCGAAAGCTTGGAAATCCTTCTTTTTTTTTTGGAAGGGCATGTGGTCGTGCTTGTTTTTTCCTTAACACGTACCGTCCACCAGCCGACCAAGGCTATCGTTTAAGAAAATCTTTTAAGGCGGAATATTAGCCTTTTTTCTTTCTTCTTTGCACAGTATTACCTCATGCCTTGGAAAACTTGGAATCATTCTCGGTTGTTTTCAACAGTCTTTTCCTTTAAACGCTTTCACAATACGAGGCCTCAAAATACGTTCAATCAGGATGGATCTAATTTTTTTACTGCCCTCTCAAATGAGGTTTAGCTACGGTAAAGTGAAATTATTCCTCCTTCAATCAATAAAATTTCCATACTTTATTATTGTCCCTGGGCAACAACAAAAAAACTATCGTAATTTTCCTCAGCTGTTACAAACGAAAGCGGGCGCGATGACATTCGTTTAGGTGCCGCACTTAAAAACACTGAATCGTTTTTTACCGGAAAGTTTGAACGGAAATGCGGCCCACCCAGCCACGAACTGGGTCAACCTAATTTGCACTGCTAAAACCTCAACGGGAAGTTAAGGAAAATTTAGCCATCATTAAGCCAACAAAACGCTTGCCTGTGTGGCCGGCTGATAAAGTCCTTAGACCCGAGAGGGCCACACTACCGCCCCAAAGTCGTGTTGTGCTGGTAAGGACAATCCCTTCAACAATCGCCCCGATAAGGCAAACAAAACTTTGGGTGACAGTAATAGGAACCAGTGAAAAGCAGTCGCGGTAAAAAAAAAAAACTTTTCCTTCCGTGAAATGTTCTTTCGTTTCGCTTTCCTTTCCACTTGCTTAGCATGCAATGGGCGTGGAAAATGAGGAGGAAGGAATAAGATTTTACAACACTTCCAACACGAATTGGTACGTGGGAATAAAGAAACGGAAGAAAAACACCCTTGTGTGGTTCATTTGAGCGTTTCTGGGTTTACATTTGTATTTGTTGTGCTGTGTGAGTGTTTGTTTTGTGATTTTTTTCTTTCAGTTTGCTTTGTGCTTACACCTTCCACCGGCAAGAGTTGGTCCGGGAACGAGTGTTCCATTAGTGCGATGTAGCAATTTTCCGTTTATGCAAATGATTCGATGACAGTTTCGTGTCAGAGTTTTGGAAGTGGGTTTGTTTCACCCGGCACTGGCAAAGTTTTCGGTGGTAGAAACACGCGAGAATGAATAGATAGAACAACATTCTCAGCTGTTGTTGATTTTAAGTTGTTAAAAGAAAAGCTACTTAAAAGGGCTGTGCTACTAAACACGCTAAAACACGCATCGGATTAATCGGACAAATCTTTGCCGGCGGAGAAAAAATGGGAAGAGAAACAAATGTTTCCATTCTCATGAAGAAATGTACAGTGGATAACATAATTATATGAAGCAAAAAGGCCGTCTAGGCTGTACTGGACGAATAAATAAATAATTGCATGAGCAATTTTTGTGGTTGCTGATAAAAAGTAATGAAATAAGTAAAATAATTAAAATAATATCAAGAACGCCATGTCCAGCAATTTTTTAAATGCTCAAAGTTTAACGTGAACAAAATGGTGCCAATTATTAATTTATAGAAACTCGAAAAAAGTATTGAAATATGTTGTTCAATACATAACATTCTTTCTGAGATCTATACATCTTCTAAAATTTGTTAAAATAAGTTTTAATTGTTGACTTTTGCAATTAGGCCTTTAATTCGTGAAGTTAGTATTAAGATTTATCCAAAATTTTGTAACGGGAATGTAAAATGTAATGCTGCATTTCTAATTCCTTTTTTTCGTGTAATGTGTCACTTGGATTGCGTTTCCATATCCGATTATCGCATTTCGTTGGTTGTTATTTCACATTAATGTACCTGTTTATGTTGGTCGTTATTTAAACAGTTTTCTTCGTTTATTATTCTTGTTAATGATTTATTGTTTTTTGTTTCAACTTCTTTTATTGCCTTCTTATTCACAATTTAATCAATAGGCCGTTGACAAATGCAGTATGTTCCAGCCAAATTGAACAGTTTCTGAGGAAAAAAAGGAAAAACTTGGAACTAGCGAAAAATTTATAAAACTTTTTTAACGCTAGCTGGAACTTCTTTTGAAAATTCTTTTAACTTCAATAAACAAAATAGTCCAGAATAGTCCGGAAAATTCAACAGGAATGCATTGGTTGTATACAGCCCGATTTTTTTTAATAAACGTTCTTTTTTTTCAAAACTTTCTCTCCAAAGAAACCCTTGTCGTAGATTTTTATCTCACTTCGATTCGTTGTTCAAGGAACACTTTGCGCAGCATTAAAAATGCCCCGATTCTATTGTTCGGCACGAATCATTACTTCTTCTTATTCTTCTTCTTTTTTCTAACAACCCCGTAACGTCATGCATGCCATTTCTGGCTTACTAGACTCAATGACACCACGTAGTTGGAACGGTCCGGGTTTAAATATATAAATAAATAAAAAGTTTTAAAAAAATATTTAAAATTACCTAGAACATCCTCACTGTTCGTCTTTTTAAGTATTTGGTTTGTGCACCAGAAGCAAGTGTTCCTACAGTTATGCTGTGCACTGTAGCCCTCTTTTGTTACCTGAAAGAACCTCAAAGAAAGTGCTTCAACCGGAAGATATGGTTCCCGCTTCGCAATGGACCAAGTGGATTAATTTAAATCAAGAACCAATTCTTTAGTGCAAACACTCAACCACACACAGGCACACATACAGACATACATATGAACATTAGAGAGGGAAAAAATAGAGGCAACTTCCGTTTTCCGTTCGACAAATGGCCATAAATTTCAATTTCGTTCGATACGCTCAAAACCTCCAGCTCGATCGGGTGCTGACCGGTCTGTATTGGTGGTATCGGAAGTCGGAAAATTCGGTATCCAACCAGGAAGAACGAGGTAAAAAAAAAACGACACTTTGTGTGAAAACCCCAAAGTGCGGTTTGTTTGCCTTCCCTCCGGTCCGCACGATTGCCGGTGCCATTCGAAGCGGAAATTTAGAACCGTTCGACTGTGTGTGCTGTAAGCGGAACTCTGTTCGTTCAATAGATTCTCTTCCCCGGTGTTTTTTTTCTGCTTCTTCTTCGTGCTGACTGGACACGAACTTCCAGCTCGACCATGCTCACAGTAACCCCTTTCATTCAACAGATGCTCAAGCCCGCCGAGTGGTCTGGCGGTGCGAAGTGTTTGGTGTATTTCCCATGTGCGCTCGCTGGGAAATGGGGTCCCCGGACGATCACCGGACATTCTTTATGTTCGAATGAAATGAAAATTTATCTCTCAATATAGCTTGGCCGGGCATCATTCAAAAGCCGGAAGCGGTATTACGTTCGCTTTTAGCCAGACCCCGTGAGGTGCGGTCTGGGAGGTTCTCGATTCCTGGCCCTAATAAATCTTTATAATACGAAAGCAGTCCGCAATTTTAAAGATGGTTGGTTGGATAATGCACCACCCTGGCAGCGGCTTATCATTGCACCATTCGGTTTTCATTAGCTTCTTCACCCAAAAAGGCTCCGAACAAAAAAAGGCGAACCTCTTATTATAGGCTTTATTCTCTCGGCTAAAATCAGCGACGTATACTGTCGTGCTTTTAACTCCGATCGGCGCTCATTCTCATTCGCTGCCTTAATAAAATTACACGCAACACCATTAGGCACGGTTTACAACTTTCACCACGGCTAATGGACGGCTTCTTCCCATTCCTTCAAGTCATTCCCCAAAATAAAACCCCTTTTTCAAGGGGGGGATGAGTTTTCCGATGCGTCGTAGCCAGCTTTCAGCGAAAAAGTAAATTCCATAAAACTGACGGAACTAATAAAGTTATGCAGCAAGGCAGCCCCAGGTTTGTCACTGTGGAGGAAAAAAAACTCCTCAGGACGCAACTCGGAGAGCTGCGCAGGGAAAAACTGTTTTCCATACCATGGCCTAATGCAATCAAAGCGAGATCTCTCCATCTGACCTTGCTGTTCGGGCAGTGGAAAACCCGTGTCCAACCTCCAGCGGGCTCTTGTTTGATTTAATTTGTCACAACCAAGCGACTTGAACTTTGAACAAGTCGACGAAATCTGCCCCGAAATAAACTCAATTAATCAGCGTCGAGTCGGGTCGGGTTTCGACTGGCGCTGCTAAAAGTCGCGTCCGATTCAACGTCGGTGGCATTACGCAGGACAAACACTGACTGGTTGGTTGGTTGAAAATTCAATCAAAAATACATCCCTGATTGGGATTCGGGCAACATTAGCCGATGGGAACGACTTCCTGGTCCTTTTTTCTCTCGCTCTCTGTGGTTGAGAAAGGTTCAAAAGTATCAAAATGGTGGACAAATGAAATTATCCTCTCACAGGAAAGCAGGAAGCATGCTTTATGAAAATTGTAAATATTTTTTTGTTAATCAAATTTTAAAACGAAACTTCAATCAGCCAACGCAACTAAGTAGAAGTTGCATTAGTGTTTAAAACAAATATGCTCCACTCAAAGAACATTCTGCTACAAACATGTTACTCTCACTCTTTTGGGGCGCCAGCAAAGCGCAGGTTCAACGATGCCTTTACAAAACCACCCTACAGGCCGCCCTGTTGTGCGATTCAGACCGATTCAAAATTGCCAACTGCGCCGAACCAATATGCTTCGTGTAGGGACCGGCACCGGTGGGAGTGTGGGCTATTTGTTGCTTGCCCTTAATGCGATTACCGACGGTGCAGACGAGAATCAATTAGTTCTCTTTGTTGTTTTTAATTAGATTCCGAGAGTGTCAGACAGAGGCCCCGATTGTTTTATCGCCACCAAAACCTTGATGAGGAGGTGCGATGTGATGTGTGTGGTGTTGGGACAGGAAGGTTATGGTGCTGAAAGGTCTCTTGTACATGTGGATAGTGCAATGTAGTGATGGTCGTTCGGAATTGGAACTACCTCATTCCAATTCCATTCTGGGAATCGGTTTCGAGGCCGATTACTTTGCTGGAACTGGTTCTGATTTCGGGATCCGATTCCGATTCTAAAACCAATTCCGAACCGATTCCGATTCCGGAACCTGGCTGAAACTTGAAAGAAACTTGAATAATGAGTGAGGAAAAGCATCAATTATTAGTGTGAACAGTTTAAATAACGATTGAAATCGGAAATGATAAACAAACAACGTTTCGGAATAGATATCAATTCCGGAGCTGATTACGAAACTGATTCCGATTTCGAAACTGATTCTGAAACCAATTGCGGATCTTATTACCGGAATCGATTCTGGAACCGATTCCGATTCCGGGACCGATTCCTGAAACTTACTAATAATTGGAAGCAGCATGGATAATGAGTAACGAAAGGCATCCATTATCAGTGTAGATAGTTTAAATAACGATTGACGAACCGGTATTGATATTGGTTTCGGTATTGATACCGATTTCGGAATCGATTCCGAAACCGATTTCGACTACAAAACCGTTTCTGATTCTGGATCCGATTCCGAAACCAATTCCGGACCTACTTACCGGGTTCAATTTCGGAAAATTTGGATCCATCCTGAAACACATCCGACTAAAGGTTAATTTTGCCCATCACTAGTACACTGTCGATGTTGCATTTTGCTCGAGATGATCGAGATTTGCTACTAGTTGTTTAATTCTCTGTTACTTTTACATGATCTATTTTGAAAGCGGAGTCATTTTTCATGATGCTTCCTCTTTTTGTACTTCATTACAAGTAAGCTTCAGTGCGCACTTCATCAAATATGCAGATGCTTTGCTAATACAGACACGAAATATTTAATTGCCCTTTCGTGCACCAGTTCATCTAAAATGGTTCCACTTCATTAACCATCGGTCGACTCGGTCGGCGGAACAAAACTTTGGCTCAAAACTCAATCAAACTGGCGCTTCGCTCAAGATCAATCACCCGCCGAGCATACCGAGCGCCAGTCAGTGGGTCACGAAAATTTTAATTAAAAGCATCGTTACATACTTTTTCACCCGGTGTTGGTCGAAGTTTGGAGAGTTGCTGGGGCAAAACTGGCGATAAAGTTTTATGCCAGGCCGAGCACCCAGCAGCCATTCGCATCTTCGCTTGACTGGCATCAGCTCGTCGTCCCGTCTATCGCTTCATTAAGCTTTCGTCGCACTTTTTTCCCACTTTTTGTACACGATAAATCATTATCGGTAAATTTATTTCGTAGATCACCAATGCTGATTCAATATTGAATATTAATTTACTTCGGGCGGGTACGGTATTGCGTTGTTGGTGCTTTGCCCGACCGTGATGATTACTGTCCCGCTGAGCAGACACATCTTCTCGTTCGATTATCATCAATTAGGATGTTCCATTTAGAGAGCTGAACGAGACGAGAACGTGTAATTTGCAGCATTTCGCTTCTTCTTGACGCTTTTTCTTAACGCGTTCTCTTTAATCGTTGCTCGTCTTTCCCTTTTTTTGCAGCTTCCCTACACGATATCGGTCCACTACGATGACAACGAAGGTGCGGTACAGCATCCCGAGCTAGACATTCCGACCAGTGGCATTATCCCGCGGACGGTCGAAAGCTTCACCGTGCATGTGGTGTGCTGGGGAAATGTCACCAAGGAGGTACCGGTCGGCATTCATCTGCACGTCGAGGGACCGCCGAAGCATAATGACACGAAATTGATTATCAAGCGTAACAAAATTTGCATCAAAGGTGAGTGTGGAATGAAGGAGCTCTGAAGTGACAAAGAGTGATCGAATCGAATTATAATTAACGGAACATTTCTTTTATTTTATAACTTATTTTCTTCATTCAAATTGACCTTTTTTTGTTAAAGGTAAGAACGGTTTAGCTATTTGTAACACATTGTCTAACAAATTATCTACAAGTAGTAGCTCGATTATCGGGATCCAAAACGGTACCCAAATGTATGCAGACAAATGGAAATATGTTATTGCTGTCCTGTTTCCTTTCAAAAATCAATGGAGAACCGGAACTACGTCATTGCACAGTGGAAATGGTGCAACAAAAAAATGGAAAAAAGTTTATTTTATTTTCTCGGATTTTTTTTCGAAATAGATTATGCTCGTGGAGGCTTCAAGGCTAAATTTATTGTAGACAATCTAATATTTTTTATAACTTTTTTAAATAGTGCCTTTTCTATATGACGCCCCGTACATACTTGAGCAAACAAATTTTCGGGCTCCTAGTAGAAACATAAGGCCAGGACAATTGTTAGGTACAGAATTTAGATTGACTGAATAGTTTCTAAACATCCACCCTTAAAAATGGACACTGGTTTCTTATCGTTGAATAACTCAGTCGATCTCAACAATAGAATTAGCAACCTTAAAATAATTTCGCGCAATACGCATTGTGAAAAAAAAATCTGCTCTCTGGTTTTCTACTTTTTTTTTTGCTCTGAAGGTTTTTCATGGTTATTTCAATAGGATCGTTATGTAGGCCATAACAAAATTTAAATAAATAAATCAATCTGCAGCTCTTGACTAGTTTCAAGCACAAGGTATCAAATCTAAATTCCTCTTTATTTTAATAAACGACCAGTTGTTGTTTAAATTTTCCATTTGCACAATTAAAATGTATCATAATTGCAAAAAAGTACTCGCAGCTTTAGATGATAACTTTTGTTAAATGAAATTTTGATATTAAATTAACAAAGCAAAAGAAAATCGTATAAAATGAAAAGAACGAGCACAAGAAACAAATGTTCTATGGAACGTATTCGAGCTCGTTAACACACCTGTCACATCATTTAGTTAGTAAATAGTTTCATTTATTAATGTTATCATAATTTATTTTTGTTAAATTCTCGCAAAAACGGTTTCTATTTACTACACATACTATAAATTAAAATTTATTAGTTTGTATCAGCATTTTAACCGAATAATTGTCATTTATAATAAAATTCGATACAAATTTTTGCTTCACATCCCCAACCGAGCCCATAGTGCCTTACCGTCACGCAAAGCCGTCCAAAATCGGTTGTACCCTTTTTTTCGTACCCCATTGTCCAATCCCGATTCGGATTCAATACCGTCGTGTGTCTGCTACCGGCCAATACACCGACCCAAATCTATCGAATGTTGATTGCATCATATTCATTCAACCCATCTTTTCCACCCAAAATTCTCGGTCCTCTATTTTTTTTTTGCTCCCACTTTCCCGGGAGTTGATATCGCTTTTCAAATCGGCATGCGGCATAAAATGCAAATTGATGGCTTTCGATTCGAGGTATGGCTTTTTTCCCTCGGCATACCAGACCCTTTTTCTACGACTTCAGCACTGCTGTGACTGTGAACCGATTTAGAACTGATTATTTAGAATAAAATATTCACACATGCACGCACACAGACACACACACATGCACATCGTCAGGAATAAGGAAAACCATGTTGGGTTTCGATCGCCTTTTTTGGGTTATTTCTTGCATGATAACCAATTCATTTCGCAGTCAAAATAGATCGGGAAACTAATTTATTCCGATACCATTTGCGGAAGGAATATTTGACTCGGCAGCATCGCTGGCATAGGTTTATTTTTAATAAAAAGTCATTCGTTGTATATTATTTTAATTAAAAAACGCTTAAGCCAACATCGGCATACAATAGATAAATCCTGTCCAAAAGATTACACTATTTGTGTTGCGGTTCGTTGTATTAGTCTTAAGCAAACTTCCTGCTCGCCGGATTTGGCTAGCCTGCCAATATTTTCCTACATTTTCTCACCGTTGGAATGCGATAAATTTCAATTAATTCTCGAACGCTCGCTCGCTCGCTCCCCTATGCGGAACAAACAGAAACAAAGAAATTCTTAAACTTCCTTGCCCTAGTCACTATCGTACTGGCGTGCGCGCCGTCCAACATTAAACACACCCCAATCCCACGCGCCCTAACCACAACTAGGCCGTATTAATCGAGGTTTTCGCGCGAGTTTATTACGAGCAATAGCACTCCTTAAGCCCTCCTACCACACTGCCTAAATGAATGCTAGCAGCGCTTGTCGATAAAAAATAATGTTTGTTTTGTCGCTGCTTATCGGCAAAATGGTGTTTTCCGCAAAAAACCACAGTCCCTGGCAAACACCGAAACAAATGAAAATATAAATTCCACCGTAAAGTTCCATTACTTTTTGTACGTTGGGAGCAGAACGAAATATTTTCTAACTGCGTGTTTCAATCTATGTTAGTGACAAATTTTATAAACAAGCCTCTAAGCTGAACCAACCTTCTCCTGTGGGTATTTTATGATGTGCTAAGGCGGCAGTGCAACTGTGCCCTTACTGCGAAAGGTTAACAAACAAACATGTTTTCGTTCCACCGTTTTCTTACAGGTATGCACCCGGCAAGGAATCGTCTACCGGCGGCAGAGATCGCACCACAGCAAGGACCGGCCCTGTTGGGTGCGGCCGCCTGTGCCCTCGGGCTGGTGCTGGTAGTCGGGCTCATCGCCAGTGCCATGTACGTTCGGGCGCGTAAACAAATACGGCAGGATTCGTTACAGTAAGTGAAAGTGAATTAATGCACATTGGCGCTTGTTTACAGTCGGAGTACGATATCAGTGGGAACGATAGGACGAATGTGAAATTAATTTTATTTTTGGGTCTGTTTTATTAACCGATTGTAGATCTATTTGACATCTTTTTGAATCAATGACTCATACCAACAAGTTAGAGGAAAAAAATCTTTACTAAGCTAAACTTTAAAAAATTATAATTAAGTATGATTTTTAAGACTTAACCTTATGAATAAGAACTCCCATTCCCATTTTAAATAAATTAAAATGAATCCATGTTACAAGGGTTAAATCCCACGGTGCAATGTTTTTGCGGGATAGTAAAATATTGCAGTCCCGCAGTGGAAAGTTTCAATAATACAATGGATTTTTTTATATAAGTTGTAATTAAATTAATTATAATTTGGGTCGGTCCGGTGGCCGAGGCGATAACGGGCTGACTACTTTACCATTGGTAAAACTAAGTCACAGAAAGCCACAAATGGCAGTCCGAGACTTCTTGATGTTGTAATGCCAAGGAAGAAGAAGAATTAAAGTAACATTTTCGTCCAATTTCTGCGTTAAGCCCAAGTGATCCAATGATATGTTTTAAGTTTTCAGTTTGACAGGTTCTAAAATTCGCAAAAACTTCAACAGCCGATTTCCTAATTTTCCTTGACTGAATGCAACAATCCACAGTTTGATTGCAACTTTCCACATCGGGATTGTAATGATTCAATAGTTCCATTGTATGATTTGAAATCCTTTAGAACTTAACTTTTTATTGTCTGACATGAAATGAAGAATAAATCCGTTTGAAGAAATGGAAAAAGATACTTCTTCTAAAATAATTATTGCATCGAAGTATGTACTTTGGATATTTTTAACAATTTTATTGTGAATTGTTATTCTGATAGACCGTTTGCTACAATAACATTTTTTTATCAAGACTCCAAACTTTTTGTCAGTTTTACTGATCCCTTATCATAAGTCATTAAACCTTGCTCATTCAAATTGTACCGATAATCTTCTATTTCTGGCAAACGACCATAAGTGCTCATTATTTCCATCGTTTACAGAATCGGAATTTTCGTGTACATAAATAATTTACGATTGTAAAACCTGTTAAATAAGTATATACTTAACACATAAACAGATCATCAGCTCCATTTGGTAGGTACATTTATAGGGCCCAGGGTTTTAAAATCCCTTAATGCTCTACTAAACCAACGGTCTAACGATTTAGTTCTGCAACTCTCTCAAATGAACTCATTTGGTTATTAAACAGCAAGATGGATATCCGCTGACAGTAGATCCACGTTTGTGCGTAGATTAAACAAATGCATTACATACATTTAAAAAGCCCTAAAATTTTCTATCAACATTTAAAACAGGATTGAAATTGGCCAGTAACTTTTCAAACTGTCAAAATCAATTATTGTAACAGCAATGATGTTAATCGTATCTCAATCATATTCAAATTTCAAATTAATGAGCGATCAATGTATACGATACAATGAAACTAAGGATATTTCAAACTAACACGTTGATTTTAAGTTTTACTTATTTGAACGAAATATTTTTGCTCGATCAAAAAATCCTCAGGTTATTTTTTTTGCTCTAACGCCATATTCCATTATTTGTAGATTAGCAGTCAAATTTGGCTTATAAATCTTTTTACTTGACTTGCCTTATTTTAGGGAACGTGATTATCTATGATCTGTATAATACTCAATTAAATTAAGAGCCAAATGGCCAACTCGAACCATTATCTTATTCTAACAGTTTAGCCCGATTCGGGGAAACTCGATCATTTTCAACTTTACTTAGCAGGGCTGTTATTCTATTATTGATGATGAAAATTATTAATAGCAATTTATAAAAAAAAATTTTGCCAAACAGCACCGTTTAAAAATTAAAATCATTCAAAACAGACAAAAAAATCGGGGTAATCTAAGGTACAGCTAGTTAAGCTAAGTAAGGCCCTATAGACAAAACTTCAGCTATGAATAAAATCAGTCTTCTCGAGAGGTTGCATAAACTAATTTTCACTAAATTTAAAGATAAAAATGTTATGGACGCTGCAGGCTCTGTACTATTCTGCATGGCACAATGTACTTCACAGGGCTTCTATCCTAAAAACTGCAAATTACTTAGATTTTCAAGCCACCTACATACGTAGTTTTCAAATAAATCTAGGATTTTGATAACAATTTACATAAATATACATAGCTATGCTACAAATAGAATATTAATCTTTTTTTTTTCGAACGTTCCTTGAGCAAACTCCATTGAATATTATTTACGTACTTGAACGAACATAGCTACTCACTCATTTCCTCGAATGAACTCCGAGTAATTGGTTTGCACATACTAATTTGCTATTTTTAATGCGACCATTCCCTTCCAAAGGTAATTTGACATTGATTACATGCGACACATGTTGCATAAATGAAACCTAGGAAAAAAAAAAGATTTTGATAAACTTCCAACCGAGATGCACACGCACCTTACTCGTCCACCTGCTTGCCGGCTGTATATTGGCCGGGTGCTTGCAGCTTTTCGAGCTGCATGTAATACTTTTAAACCATGTTCCACGTGTCTTTACTTTAATAACAGTGTTTTGCAATCTCATCCAACCAACGTGCTAATATCGGTCTTGTTTCTCGAAAAGAACATGCAACCCCATCCACCATCCCATGTCATGTACCTTCCCCAGGCCCGGCAGACTCGACCGTACCGGACCGATGGTAACACATGTCTGAACATGTTCATTTTACCGTACTGTGGCAAAATGGACGAGCAATGGTGCCTGGTGGCCCACGTGTTTATGGTCTGTGTCTGTGTGTGCCTTCGTCTTGTCAACACCCCAAACGGGAGGCAACACAGATTTTTGAAACGCAAGACAGAGCACAGATAATCCCGTTTTCTGTTCCGAATCGGTCCTAGCCTGCGTCCGACTCTGTCGCATCCATCCGCTGCCCTGATGTGCTTCAATGCACCGGGGAGACCGAAAAGGAACAGGGAATTTATGCTTCATCGATATTCGTGAGTGTGTGTTTTTTTAAACTCACTCCTTTCCGTTGCATCCATTTTGCATTTGGTCCAATGAGCCAAGGGAGATACGTAGGTCCCCCCATTGCAACTGGATCGATAGACAGTCTGTTTGTAAATATTTCCACTCGCTCTATCCCTATACATACAGAGAGAGAGCCCCTGGTGTGTCGGTGTCGATGTTGGCTGTATTATTAATGTCCCGTGTTTTTACGTTCTCCTCCCATGGTCTATTCTTTCCTTGTAGCACCAGCTTCACCACGGCGGCATACGGTAGCCATCAGAATGTTTTCATCCGGCTGGATCCCTTGGGACGTCCGCCCAGCGCTAACAGTGGTTCCTACGCAACGATAGCGAGCCTCAACAAATATCCTATCAGCGAGTCGAAAAAGTCGTGTAAGTGTCACTTTTGGGATGGAGTTTTTTTTCTCGTTCCTGCCTTTAACAAACCTCCCTGTTAAATTTACTTTAATTAAATGTTTCTAAGTTTCAAATTGATTCCTGGCCCAATCGCTGTCCGTAGTCAACGGCGCCCTATCCCTTGCCTGTACTATTTCCCCGAAAATAAAACCTTTTGCAATCATGGTCCTGCACTCACCCAACGTAAACATGAACCGTATCTAAAATGGATGCCCTTTCCTCACACACCCTACCAACGCCTACCCCCCTCCCCCCCATACCAATGTCGCTGCTGCTCACCATGTTCGTTCTCTCCATTGCGCTTCCGGCGTCATTCACTTGCAGGGTTTCGCAGCACCCCTTCACCATCGCCGTACGCGACAGCTCTTCTGCCCTTAGGGCAAAACGGAGCCGGAACGGGGACGGAATCGGTTTACGCCAAGCCCGAATCGGTCTGTCCATCCCGGGTGTCCTACTACGCTTCATCCCAGCTAACACAGGTAAGAGCTGTCCATTTCACTCGACAAACATATCCGTGTGCTCGGTAGAGTAGTCCTCAGGACCGTCGTTGACTTCCCTGCCGACCACCAATGACCACCACCGCACTAAACTGCCCCCGCCTGACGAGGGTTTTCGCGTGTTCTGATTTTCAACTCCATTCCAGCAACTTGAAGTGGTGGAGTTTTTCGTGCTCACTTGTTCCCTTACATGGCAGGCGATTTTGAATGTTTGTACAGGACGGTCTATTCTTTTTTGATTTACTACCAGGGTTGCCAGTTGATATCGTTTATCGTCCATTCATAAAGTACGCATGAATCGCTGTTTTTTTTTGTGCCGGGGGGAAGCGAGATACTTTTGGACATAAATACTCACCAAACACCTCTGGCTGTTTGGAAGAATGCTTGCTGTTCTGATTATAGAGGGAGAAAAAAGTGTTCCCTTTCGATGTTTTTTCTATGTGAGCTCGGTGGAAGATACACTAGAAGTGAGAAGTATAATTATACGTAAAATTATATTAAATGACAAATTGAACGAAATCGCAGAAAAGGGTATACTATACCACAAAATCAGCCAATGTTTTAAGCTTGTGGCTTGATTTTACATGTCGTAGCTGAATAGTCAGTTCTGTGTACGAGAATATCAGGACGGTCAAGATTTGAGCTTCGGGCCTGCCGTGAGGAGTTCGGCGCTGCTATCACCCATTAGGAAGCTCAGGGTTTTAAATAATTTGATTTATATAGTTAAGAGAGGGGAACCACAGCTTTTTTATCACAGTCACAGTATTTACTCTTGCTTTAATCAGAAGCTATCACCGATCTGATCTCGTCTCGACGGCCGAAACCGATCTTTGGGCTGCCGCATCTCGTGCCAATCTACGCACACTACCTCAACGCAGTATTGCACTATGTGCCCACAGCTGGTCATATCTATATATTTAAAACATCACTCACATTTGATATATACATTAATTTATGTCACAACTTGACTAAAAATGGTTCAAATCAATAATCGAGGGCCGTGCCTAGACAAGACCTTATTGTAGCGGTGATGTTGGCATCTATTGGAGAAGTCAATGAAGCCCGATCTTTCAATTCATGGTATGGCTCGAATATGAGCTCTCTATATTAGTTAAAGCCCTATAGCAAGAAATCTTACCATCTACGATAGTATAACCTTTTATGTGAACAAGGCCTAAATATGTGTTTGAATAGTGATCGTATTGATTTGTGCGATGCGATACTTCCGATAATATTTTTAATGTTTTTTTATACATAAACAATTTTCGTTTATTTTTAATATGTATGTATTTAATATGTAATATGTTTTAATATGTATTTTTATTTCGCTAACCAATTTTAAAAGATTCAAACCATAATCACTCGCGCTAACGCTTATCGTTGCCAAACCAACCGGCTTGTGCAACCACAAGATCAAAGCACTGCCCCTCGATTACGTTCCATTGTTCGGCCGGAGGGGTGGGGGATGGAAATTATTTTTTTCTCTTCAAAAATCAATAATGACCGTCTCATTATTCATAGCGTAAAAAATAATTTTCATCCTGTACCATCTTTCAACAATGCAGCGCCGCTTAGGCGACAAACTACAAACAACAAAGCCGACCGAAAAAGAAAAGCCCCAAAAAAGGAAAATCTTTTTCTTCCTTCATCCTTACTACGCTTCTTCGCGGATAAACGCAACGCAACGGGTAAGGGAACTCACCAAAAACACCTCAACCCACACAAAAGCCCGTCAAGCGTAACAGGCGTAAGGCGTATCGAAAATTTGTCACCGAATTGAAAATTAAGCAATTTGAATAGAAAGTAGGCAAAAATTTCCATTTTCACCCCTCGGTTAAAGTTCGGGAAAGCGTATCGAGTGTACCCATGCCACTCCATCCCTCTCTTGCTCGAAACATTTAAAAGTGATGGCAAATTTTCCATCAATACAAGGCACAAAAAAGCGGCTCAGAGCTAGAGGACAGCGTCAATCAGCGTACCAGGTGGAAAGCAAACCGTCATGGAATGTATTGGTAGAAACAGTGACGGGCAATGTGAACGTTTTAGACGGTCGGTTTGAAGTTTGACATCACTTTAAATGGGACGGTTCTGTGTGATTAAATTTTCAAGCAATTTCAAATGAGATATTATCAAAATCGATTGGTGGATAGGCTTCCAAGGAGGAGTTAAGGCGAATCTCTCTCGCTCTCTTTTTTTTTGACCAAACGTTTTCTGAGGGCTTGCTTGCCTTTTTTGGCTTACTACACTTAGTGATACCATTTAGTTGGATAGTCAGATCTCACTATGGGAGAACGGTCCGGATGGAATTTGAACCCCGGTCCTGCTGTATGGAGACCCGTATGACCGGGCCACCCAAATACTGAATTTATATTAATTAATTTTGGAGAAGTTTTTTATCAGACTTTCTCGCATCATACTTTACAGAATTTCTAGAAACCATTCCAATTTTTCCAAGAAAGAAAACCCCCTATTATTGCAACAAACGAAAATCTACCCTCCCAGTGCACTAATAAGCGTTCCTCCAAGAAAGTCATCATAATAATTTGTAAAAAAAGAGCGAAAGAAGAAACAGAACTTCCTCAATAAAGCGAGCGAACAAAAATTGTTCCGCATCCATTACCACCCTACCAACGGGGTCCCTCTTGCACTGCCGGTGACATAAATTGAGTGGCGCAACGTGCAAACGGCTTCCTTCGCCGGGGGATGCCCGTGTGCCAGAGGTGTAAGTTAAAAATTAATAACAATAATGAGACTCTTTGTCGTCTCCCGAAAGATGAGACCAGTCATTTTTCACAAGAAATTCCCTCCGCTCCCTTGCCGGTCCGGCCTTCACTCCCCCGGTCACGGCACTCGGATCGGTTCTTTAGTCTTTATCCTTTTGAATTTCCGTTGCTTCGGGTTTTGGAGGAAATGGATGGGAAAATGATCCCTTGATACAAGGGGGAAGGGAGGTGAGAGAGAGAGAGGGAGGCACACTGCAGTATGGTCGGTGTTCGGTTTTAGCTTTCCATCGGCAAATACTAACACACAAGCGACGCAACAAAAGCGAAACACAAACCAAAGCGCACCAAAAGGGGAAACATAACAAACTGGTGACACTTTTCGGTCTTCGCGCAGGAAGCCACTGTTGGGGTTGGAGGACACCACAAAAGGTTGCGGACAGTACGAAACAGTGGCCACAAAGCATAAGCTAGCAGGCGGGCTGGCACACAATTTGTAACCGAAGATATTTCACTCTGTGTGTGTGTGTGTGTTCGCGTCAACTTGTGCGGTGTGCTTAAACAAAAGGCACACCCCACCAAATGTTGGCCCCGGCCATGGAAGAGGTGAGAAAATGATACATAAGTCTCCACACTAATCCCTGCGATGCGGTGAAAAGCGTGCGGCTTTTTTTTGTTTTGGTTTTGGTTCCGGAGAAAAAGGGGTGTAAGTGGGCTGGTTGGTGTCCCGGGTCGGTGGGAAAGGCTGAAGCAGTTTTCCTGAACGATTACGTTTACTTTTCGCACCTGCAGCGGTAGTTATTATCAATTAGCTTTAGTTTGTTAAAAAGGGCACATTCATGGTGAGTGGTGAGCGAAAATAAGCTCCCAATGTACTCGGCTTAAACTCGATGAACATTCAGGCAGTCGGTTGGCAGTAGCTTAGGCAAATGTTCATTAGTAATAGCACGGCACCGGATTGGGGTCCGTGTACAACACCTCATCAACTGCACAAACCCGGTATGGAATGTCACACCCCTCAGGCAAAAGTTTCGAGTTTTTGACACCGGGGCCATTATTAATACACACAGACACACGATAGCCTTTTCAAACATACTTCACATTCCATTCGATGTTGCCATGGCTTACCTGCGTACACGCTAATGACAGCCCGAAGGAAAGTTTTGTTTACAGTCGGATGAAGAAGTTTCCTGAACCACACAGGACACAAATACCGATCTCTAAAATAGTGTGACAAGTATGTTTCCGAGAGAGAGAGTGTGTGTGTGTTGAGTGTGTTTTAATGACATTTTCATCATTAATTTTGAATGCTCAGAAAAACCAACCTTCGGCTCGACAATAAAGGGGTAAAAACTCCATCCGTTAATCCTTCCGCCTGTCGCTGATGGCGCCGGTGAAAAGAAAAACCCCGGGAACTTTGTTTCATCATTTTCCAGCACACCGTGTCCCTTATCGGTTGACCGGCGTTCGGTGTTGGCAGTGCAACTGGGTAACAGTTTTTCCATGTCCGCCACCTTACCGCTGCTCGAAACACAAAGACAGACTTGCTCAAACGCTGAAGAAGAAAGGTACAGCCCAGTACAGAAACCCGCTCGACCCGGGCACGGGAAATGAGATCCGGCAAAACCGCCGGCGCCTGACGGAAAGTGTCACAACCCCTTACTACCCCGGGGGAAGTAAAGGAAATGGGGGGGAGGGGGGAGGAAGGGAAGTCACCAATGGTGGTGTGGTTATGTTGCAGAAACCAAAAATCCATCCACCTAAACAACAGCAGCGGCAGCAGGTGCAAAAATATAACGGAGCGAGCGTACGAACTGATGACGGTTAAAATATGCTGCGGTGAAACTTGACTGCTTTGGGGGGAAAATTATGTGCTTTAAAGAGTGTCATGTGAGGCGTGTAGGGAGAAGCGAAAAAGGTGACAAAAGTACGGAAGGTTTCGTTAATAAATATCTTCCTGGAATCGTTCTTCCGCATGGATGTGGTGCGTGCGTAGATCAAAGTGAAATGGAGTTTTTAATAAATGATCAAATGGAGGTTTTGTGTAGATTCGCAGTGAGGGGAATAAGAAATTTGAAATATCTACTTCTTCTTCTTCTCGGCTAAATGACCAGGGGTGTCATACCGGCCATTTAATGGCTTGCTAGACTTATTGATACCACATTGGCTGGAAAGTCCCCAATACGGAGAAACGGCCCAGATGGAATTCGATCGTCGGTCCTGCCGTGTGAGCACAGCTATCTTTATTTAGATATTTTAGATTTAAAATACTGAAGTCTTCTTTGCCGATTAGCATTGAGAATTCATTCTCCTGTGTTATGATCATTTGTCCAAAAATCTATTAAATCCATTTGTCTATTTAATATTAAAACCTACCTACATAAACCTACCTACCTACAACCTACAACTTAAAGGAAATAGGAGAAAAGGAGGTTTAAATTGATATATTTTTTTTTTATTCTTTAGCTTAATTTTGAGCTCGATGCTCTCGCTTTTCCTACATGGACTGGATTAAAAAGCCTCGCAAGCCATATTATTTTTGCTGACCGTTTGTTTAACATGTCTACGATTGACATCTTGCTTTCATATTTACTAACAATTATTGTTATCGTCTTTAAGGAATAAAAAAAAAATGTCAAAGTATTTTGTAGCAAGTAAGCATGGCACATGGCAGGACCGGGGTTCAAATCCCATTCAGACCGCCTCCCCGTACGTACGGCTGACTACTTTTCTACGGGTAAAATTAAGTCACAGAAAGCCAGAAATGGCAGGCCGAGACCTCACGAGGTTGTAGTGCCAAGGAAGAAGAAGCAGCATCAAAGACTGTTCTCGTAGAGGTCGATGAATAACATAAGTCATGTCTGGCATTTGACACTCGAATTTGAACTGTTAGATCAGAAATTGTATACAAACAGCCTCTGGTAGCAGCAGCAAAAGCTTCAAGCTTCAAATGCAGTGCGCATTTTGCTACCTAACGTACAAAAATGTTCGGTAATCAGTCAGTTTGTATGAGATGCATTGAATCACCTCTCATATAGAGGTCTAAACTCTAAATTGGAGCCGAGGCGATAGCGGTGCCGGACTCCAGCGGACCGAGGTTTAAATCCCCTCCAGATCGCCTCTCCGTACGCAGGGCTGGTTGTGGGTAAACAGAAGAAAGCCTGAGATGGCAGGCCGAAACCTTTTAAGGTGGTAGTGCCAAACAGGAAGAAAAAGAAATCTATATTATGCAGACCTTGGTGGGGATTGTGAAAGAAGAACGGGCTTCGGGAAAATGGTCTAGTTCAATTTAAAAAAGTCCTTTCCGCCTATTCAACTTAATAAACACCTTGCAGTAGTGAAACCTTCCTTTTCACATAAAGCTTATATTTATTCTAATTAAACTACAATATTATATTGATTTTCAATAAATAATAAGCGTTAACTACGAATTCTTATTCTCAGCACAACCGAAGTTCTGACAAGAACACCTCTATGATTATAAAAGGAATTCTAGCACTTCATGCTATATTTTCTTACATAGTTTTCAATAGGAAACTATATTATAAAGTAGAAAACTCTCTCCCTCTATCTCTCTCTTTCTCTCTACTCTCTACTCTAACGGTGTGAAAAAGTACCACTTGGCTAAAACATTCCTTTATCCACCGTTGTATAATTGATTGCAATGCATCCCCGGTCACGGTGAACTATTGATGCAATTAATCATCAACCTTTTATCGCTCGCCCCCTTGTCAACGCCACACTGGAAAATCCTTGCGAATCTTTACGCCTTCCCGCTGCCCAACTGCATCAGGACCCAAACCACCCACCCACAAACGATCCCTTTTTTTTTCCTTGGCAACGTGCCAACCGATACCGGGGACTTGTTGAGCACGGTTCCAGCACGACAGTTGTAATCGTTGACGTTTTACACAATCCTCGGGCACACGGGCACTTTAGTGTTTGATCTCCGGTCCGGCTCTAACTAGCCACTCCATGGACCTGGCACGTTCCTGGTAGGTCACTTGTGCTACCGTTTCCACACCGTACCAGATGGTCACTCGGAACGTTTATTTTCGATTTATTGCGCTCCCGGAGGACGGACGGTTGGCTGGCACACTGTGTGTGTTGTTAATACAGTGGTACTGACATGAAGTTCAATTTAAAATCCATTAAATGCTCGTTGTTTGTAAAGACAGTGCACATTTCACAAACGATCTTTCGTTAGGAATTTTCTTCGAATTTGATTAAATGTGTCTCTCGTAGTATGCTCGTGAAACAATTCTCAAAACACGAAGCCCTTTCTTTACGGAAAGCTCTTCCACTGCAGCTGGACAGTGGAACAGTGGAAATGGGGAAAATCCTAGCACCGCATTGTATCAATCATCTCTCTTCACCGCTGAATCATACACTGTAGTGACACAGTACGACAATTTTGCTGCAGTGTCTTGCAATATTTTCTTCCCTGCCTTCCTACCTCAACAATTTCAGCCCGCTCTGGTCGTGTAATGCTTGCTGCGCGAATGGAGGATTCGTTATTTTTCAGCACGGTAGATGATTTTTTCTCTTCTGTGGATCGCTGCAGGTCGCTTGTAGCGCTGAGTAGTATCCTCTTCCTGAAAGAATTTCCAAACAGCAATTCATTGCAACTCTTTTGCTTTGCTGGATTTGTGGGGTGTGTTGAAAAGTTTGGTGGTGTGGATTTATTCAATAAAGTAAGCTACAATTTAAAAGGTTAGCTGCTAGCGCTGTGCTCTCTTCTTGTAATAAATTTGTATGTAAATGTACGAGGCTCAGAGTTCAAATGCTCTACAGAGTCTGTGGTACAGACCGACATATGGCTGTATCTCTTTACAAAGACTCAAATCATCTTAAAAGACCCGTAGGGTAAGACATTGCGCTCATCTAAGATTTCTGAAGATCTTAATGAAATTGAAATGCCAAGTTGTTTATCGAGCAGCATTCTTCAAAATCCTTAGTCCTTTCTATGAAAAAAATCTTATTGCGACAACCATTCTCAATACAGCTCACGGTTTAGCGTCGTCGTCAATTCATTATCCCGGCACTCCATCTCAATCTGGGCTTACCACGCCTCCTCTGTCCATGTGGACGGCCTAAAACGATTTTACGGGCTGGGTCGTCCGGTGCCATTTTATTGACATGGCCAGCCCACCGCAGCCTGGCGAGACTAAGTCTGGGTACGAGACTCGTCGTAATAACTCCATTGCGCATTTCCCTCCATTGGCGACTCAAATCTTCTTCTTCCTTGGTACTACTGGCTTTCAGTGACCTTATTTTACCCGTAGTAAAGTAGTCAGCCCTACGTACGGGGAGGTGCAGTCTGCAGACGGCAGGAGCGGAGAACAAATCCCATCCGGAATACCATCCTCGTTGTGAGGAATGTCTATCCAACCATGAGATATCAATTTGTCCAGCAAGCTAGAAAAGAAAGGCAGACATAAGAGGTCGTTAAGCCAATAAAAGAAGGGAGAGAGAAATAGTACTTGAGTCTAAATAATCTTGGAAACCTTGGCGATCACAAGATTCTGAGTTCTTCGATTTCAATATAAATTATTTTTCAACTCAATTTCGCTATGTTTTTAGTTAAAATATTTGTCAGCTTCTATAAACATGCATAAATATACAGCCAATGCATCCGACTCACCGTCCGAACTTTTCCATCGACCCAAAAGCACAATCCCCGTTGGCACCTCGCTAAGCTAAGTGCTGGGCACATTTCTTTTTTTCGCTACCGCCGATTTCAACAACGCACGGGTGTTGATGGATGGAAACCGGAGTTCAAACTGACAATAGAGTTTTCCCGCGATGCTCCTTCCCGGGGCTTTTGGTGCATTTCCTTTTGACCAGTGGCTTCTGCCATCCATTTATCAACCCGTACTCCGGTCACTGTCAGGATCTGGATTTGAGCGGTACTCTCGATGGAACGGTGCCGGTTACCGTTTTCTGCCGCATTTCGAATGAATACCCGCCCGGTTCATTGAAAGCGGGACGATGTTTTATTCAGCATCGTTCAGCTCGCCACTATCTTCCCGGGGTCTCGGGCTGATCCAACGAATCCGCGCAGCGCTTTGCTAACGAACCACGATTTTTCTACCACCAAAGGCAAAGAGCACACCCTCCAGCATCCAGCTGTTTTGTCGGGAAAGGATGTGTCTGCACACGAAACGGTTTCCAGCTTGCTCGAGGAGTTAGGTTAAGGCGGCTTTATCAATGCAATCGCCATTTTTCGCGAAAGAAAAAGCTCTCAATTATCGAGATGCTATCGTATTGGGCGATTAGTTAGCGTTGAAAGGCAGCTGCAATGGTCTTTAATGCTTACGCAACGGTTTTATGCGACGGTTCAAGGTTTACCCAAACGAAATGCTTTGTTCTGTTTGTGCTTGCGTTGATAAAGATTCATAAAAGCTGAAGCCAAAAACTTAGACCTCGTACTGTACAGGCTGGTTTTATTTAACTTAATTTGTAACTTTGAGTAGCTGGAGTGGCCTTTGCTATTAGGAAGAAATATTTATTAAATTGAGCCAGCCTCATTGATTCAAGCTTAAACCCTGATTCGTTCGGATTGACTTTAATCCCTTCATTCCGTCCTGAATCTTTATCGTCTTGGTCTCCTTGATTTCGCCCAAAAGCCTTTCAAAGTGCTAAACCAATCCAAGGCTTAATGAAAGTAATGCCTTGCGTCTTACAGGCGCTTCCACATTAACTCCACAACAACCGATTTGCTAAAGAGATAAACACACACACACACACACCAACTCCATCGTTGCTGGCTCATCCTCCACAGCCATCGCCCAACCAGTAACCGTATCGATTCTGTTAGCGAAGCTTTAGTTGGCTTATCAAATTTCTCTAATCATCAATGAAATGCCATAAACATGGAATCCCTTCCAATCTGCCCGATCGTTCCCCAATTCCAACGTGAAGACGCCACAAAAACAATTCGCCTCGGCAGGGCGTTCTGTGTTGAGCCTTCGCAACCTTCCATCTTGCGGTCCATCGGATCCGGATTCTCAATGCCAAGGGATGTCCAACTACGTCCGCTCACTATTCGGTTCGGTTGTGCAATCGGGTACTGAAATTTCATTTTCCCACCTCGACTCCGACACACGACAAAAGATGGTCTGTGCCGGATGCGTGTGAAATTTCTCCCCGGCACGCAATCCGAGTCGACCGTCACGGAGCCCATTCCGGTGTGCCCATAACAAGCAATGACAGTCGTTGACGCAAATAGGCAGCAAAAATGGGGCCTACCTATGCCTACCCGAAACGAGAAAAGGATTGTCTTGTGCGCTCTGGTGTGTGTCTCTGAACCAAGGAACCCTCCTTGGCAAAGGTGACCTAGGCGTAAAAACGACTTGACGTGTTCGTAATTGCGTCGTCCTTGCTAGAGCACAGCCACGCGGAAGGCTACTCTGCTGCGTAAGGCCCAAGGACAAGGCAGCCCACGTTTGCTGCTAAAACCCCAAAATCCCGCACCGTCAATAGTGCGAATAGTACGAGCGTGAGACCTTTTACTGCGGTGTTATTGTTCATTTGGTTGAGATTTTCCACAAATCCTCCCGGGGAGCCTTGTGCTAGAGCATTTCGGACACATCGAGCGACCGGCACCCCGCAAACGCAGCAGCACACTAATGGCGTTCATGTACGCTTTTCGCAGGTCTACAGCCTATCGACGCCAGCGCGAAGCATCCACAGCAATGGCTCGAACCCGAAGGACAAGCTGAGACGGATTGCCGTGTCGCCGGGCACCATCATCTGCCAGCAGCTTGTGCAGGAGGGCACGTACGGCCGGATCTACAGCGGTATCCTACACCATCCGCTGGGTGAAACGCGTGACGTGCTGATCAAAACTGTGGTCGGTAAGTATGGAGATGTTCTTGTCGCGGGATGAGGTGAAATGTTAGTTCACTAACAACGGCGGGCACTTTTTGCGCTGCGAAATGGCTAATATACTGTAAATTTCTTGGGATAGTCCCTTTGAGAAAAAAGTCAAATGCAAGAAAGTTTATCACAGACCACACTTACGTGACTTCCTAAGTAATGGCAGGATGAAAGTAAAAAGCATCATTCTATTTAAATAAACATTTTGTATATTTTTAGGCAAACTTATGCTTTATAATTTACTTTTCACTAAATGTAACTGACATTTAAAAACAAAAATATTATGTGTAGTAAAAGTTTTAAGATAATATTTGCGAATCATTTACCCACAAATTGACCCTAGCTTCAAAACAGTTCATTTTAAATTCTCTTGATGGGTCCTATGCTCCTAAAGCTCCTATAAGCTTTGATACGTGTTTGTTTTTTTTGAATATTTAATCTGTTCAAACTTCCTTTTCTTCAATCTTCTCAATTTTTGACGGATTTTTACTTTCTTTCGCTTTTCTTTGGTTCTACAACCTTGATAGGCCTTGTCCTGTCAATTTCTGGCTTTCTTATTTTGATAATATGGTCGAATACGCAATAAATTTTGATTCATTCTTTAAAATTACTGACACTAATTCAATATGATTTATATTAGCCTTACTATAGTCCTGATTACGGTTCTCTAACAGACAAACTCTCTAAAAAACTTAATCAAACCATATATCGAACGGTATTATGGCTTCGAGTTAGAGAAGTCAATCGCTCGTCAAGCTTTTGTTTTCGTCAAGTCCAGACAACCTTAGCTATATAAGTGATGATTTCGGTTCGAAGGTGTATAAAAATGTAAATAAAATCAATTGTAAGTGCAATCGATTTCATTTAAATCGTGGTTGATTGTACGATTAGAACACAAATTCATGAAAGTTATATCAGAACTACGAACGCCACCAAAAAATGCTTTCGCGTTGGATCGAGAATTATACCTTTTGAAGCTAGAAGATTTATTAATTGTATACCAATATTTTTTGTTACGAAATTGACTCTGTATGAGAAAAAATGATTTAAAAGTAAATACAAGATGAGTTCCTTCATGACAGAGGTTCTCAAACTGGCTAATTCAACTCAAATACACTAGGGTAACTGTACCAGTTTTCAGCACGTTAGTGCAGCTGATAAAAAATAAATAGAAATACAATTATTAAGCTTAATATTTTTTATTTTGATGGTGGTATTATTTTGGTTGTAAAACTATCAAAGAATGTTTCAGCATTTATGATTTTGTGATTAAACCCAGTTTCGTAGAAATATTAGTAAAAATGCAAACATTGGTTTTGCTCCTATTTTGGGCAGGCTGTGTTCCTATTTTCGGCATCAAGAATAGACGATTTGAAACACTCGAAAAGGTGTAATTAGTTAAACAAAAATATTTTAAACAATTTTCTACTTTTACTTTGCTTAAATTCTTGATAGAAAGTAGTTAAATAATTAATTTTATGTTGCCCATTTTGGATATCAAACTGCCAGATTTTGACGTCCCTCGAAAATCGCTCTAAAATTGCACTGGATTGAGCTGTCAAAAATCAACATTTACCGAATGTGCCTATTTTCGGCAGCCTTTAAAGTGAAAAAATAATCATGTATTGGATTTTTAAATTCTCAATGAGCTTTGAATAAATTTTAAACTAATTTTTTTGTTCAGAAAAATCGAAACCCCATTTTTTTAAGCTCTGGTTTGCCAAATCTCAGAACTACTTTCAGCAGAAAGCCAATCTGACGAAATGTTTGAGCTCGACACAAATATTTCGATATTTTGATAAATATCGATCTAAATGCGCCAAAACTTCGTATTTAAAGAATAAAAGTATTCCTTTAAAGGTAGTTGAAAGATCATTTCTTTTGCGATTTTTCCCTTAAATTTGCTATTTTTGCCGACCTGCCGAAAATAGGTACACTGCCGAAAACTGGAGCAGTTACCCTAGTGAAGGCTCGTTTATGTGATGGAAAAATTGTTCACACTCAAAGCAATATTTATTTAAAAACTAACAAATAGATAAATAAACTAATAAATTTATGTATGAGCTCCTAGAAACCTTTCAAAAATGCTCTACAATCCACAGGAAATCATTACAAGACATCTTTTCCGTAGCTCTAGACAGATGGAATAAATATGTCAAAATGGAGTTTTTTTTACTTTTGGAAATCGTAATGCGTATAATGGAAATCGTAGAGTAAATGTTATGCTAAGTTCCTTTTTTTAACTCTCGGTGCTGTCTAACTGGATAGCCAATTCGACAACCATAATACCGATTTCGCGATATAGAGAGCTTTTGTCAAACAATCGAGCATGGTAATAAGGACTTAGATAGCCTTTTAACCGATTGTTCTCTAGCATAAAATATTATTTTAATGTAGTTTATTAACTCATTATAAGTTATTTAAGTACATGAACTTTTTAAAGAAGTGTAATGATATCATAATTTTCCATAAATTAAAGCTGTTCAACGTATTTTCGAATAGTTTAATTACCCAATGTTCTTTCTATTTAAATGTAAGAGAATATCTTGACTTTTAACTAACATCCCAAAAGTAGTCAAATAAGGCACTGAAGTTCGTAATGTTCCTTTTCCTTCCATCCATGTCGTTTCCCCCACCAGACGGTGCCTCGCTAAGCCAGGTGGCTTATCTGCTGTCGGAAGGATCCACCCTGTGCGGGATCTCCCACCCGAACATCCTGTTCCCGGTGGCGGCCGTAACCGAGCTGTCGGGGCCACCGAAAGTCGCCTATCCATTGGCAGCCAAAGGAAACCTCAAACTGTAAGTAAACTCTACCACATCATCCCATCGTACCCACTAACGAGAGATTTATATACTACCACGGCTACCGGGGACAATCGTGAATGCTATTTCTCCCTCGTTCCTTGGCTGTTGCCTGTTTGTCTCGCACACTTCTAGACGATGAAACAATACCAAAAGCTGGTTGTAGTAGCAACAAAAAACAAACACAACGCTAGATTTAAAAACACACTGCAACACCACGCGACTCGCATCCTGTTCCTGAATAAACATTACATGACAGCGGTTCTCCTTTTCGGAGCCGGTGCTTTCTTGGGCTCAATTTCCAATTTGGGACAAGATTCCCAAGCAAGCAAGAAAGTCTCGCCCAAGACGACTGTGTCCAAAGCAGGCGAAATTTTCCGTGCGATAGATGGTAAATAAAACCTGTAAACGGGTCGTGTTTTTCCGGCTTTCGGTCCTGCTTTTCCTTCGCGATGCGAATGCGACAAACAAAATGTCACCCATTTCAGACTCTGTTTCCATGCTTTTTCCTTCGTCTAGGAAACTGTATTCACTTGTTTCCTGCTTTTTTGCTTCGCAAAAGAGTTTGCTTTTTTATACGATTCCAATAAATGTAGCCAGGACTTGCTTTGGTCCCCGCGTTTTCGACCCGATTGAACGGCAACACATTTATCAAACAGACATTAGCAAGCTAACCAACCTTTTTGCAGCGTGAACGAAATCAAAGTGCTAAGGAGGCTTTTTGATGGGATAAAAGTTGGACCAAACAAAAAATAAAGCACAAGGATCGGCAAAAAAAGAAATCACATTTTCCTCGGCGGTAAACGATGTGTTGCTCTGTTTTGCTCAGGACCAGTTTCCTTTTACATGCCACAGCATAATGCCACCCGATGGCAATGTTTGATGTAGGCTTTGTTTTGCGTGATTTCTAGAAAGAAATCTGAAGGGCAATCGAGCCATTTTCTACTGCGTCGTCGTAAGTGAACCCTTTCAAAGGACATGTCTCAGATACGTGGAAAAAGGACTCTCGTTCGTACCGAAGTTCTTTTCGTGAGTCTGTTCTGAATGATTATTGAGCATATGAAACGATCACTTTCATTCGTTTTCATCATAGAAAAGCTGGAAAAAAGCAACGCCCTCCATCGCAGATCCTAACAAAACATGCAAAATCTTTTTCCCTAACCCAAACATATGCCTCCGGTGGGGCAGAGATAAAACTCCTGCGCACTCTCCCAGCTTTTTTTGTTCTATTGTCAATATTTAACCTCACAATTTTATCCTCTCCCATCGCAAAGTTGGATTATCCGGCCTTCCTAGTGCCTGCTGTCTCCGGTGAAACCTTCGACGAAACCTCAAAAGCAAATCACCATAAATTTAAAACCAATCTTCTGCCAATCTACCACACCCGAAGCTGACCGGCGTACTTGCTCTCCACTTTCAGCTACCTGCAAAGCTGCCGGGAGATCGGAATTCAAAATTCGCAGCTCAGCACCCGACAGCTGGTGGAGTTCGGTCTGCAAGTAGCCCGTGGCATATCGCACCTCCACTCGCTCGGCGTACTGCACAAGGACATCGCAACCAGGAACTGTGTGTAAGTGTGTTTGTGTGTGTGTGTGTGTTTGGAAGGGGGGCACAGTCACATAAACATCCCATCATCTGTAACTGATCTGTGCGCCGGGAATCAAATCTATCTGAACGCTGGAAGAAAAAAACCGTTGGGAAGACTGACGTCCCAAAACAACATAACAACGTTTTTGGAAATCCCTCGAGAGGGGGACAGATTTTTATTTCCGTTCTTTTGCGTGAGCATCTGAGGCTGAGCTTTAAAGGCCGTGTTGTTTAGTGTCCGGGGAAAGCCTAACGCTGTTGCTAGGAGGAGAGTCGATGGGATTTGAGTGTGATGTGGTGCTCTCTCTAACCGAGCTTAAGTGGGATAGAAAAATCCGTTTTTAAGTTACTTCACTTTATAAGACATGTTTTAAGGAGCAGTATTGACCAGCATTAATAATATTTCATGTGAAATTAAATGTTTTTTTCAAGCACATTTTACACCACATGCAGCTTGGCTAATCTTTTAAAAAGAGAAATTCATCCGCTAGTCTTCATTGCCTCATAAATTCAATATTCATAGCTATGTTTGGATTCGATCGTGCAGTGACGGATTGTCGTAGAATTAAACTTATGGATCCAATAATCAGAAGAAAATTTTACAGCCAAATATCGATCAAAATGAACCGGCCATCTTACTTTGTTTAACCGATTCAAATTTCACATTGCAGTTTTGAGATTCAGGATGTCAAAATACGGGTTCACGGAGGCAATTTTAAATTTCGCGAAAACATTCAGTCGCTTTACGATGACTAATTGGCTGTCTGAACCTTGTAATGTGGTGTGCGTTCGTGTTCCAATTTGCTACTGTTAATGCACTGGTCCGTTTGAATAATTCATTACACCAGTTCTTTCGAAAGAGTTCATTTTTTTGAGTTCATTCTTCCAATGCTTTGAACCTTGCGTTCTTTTATACTAAAAGCACGGAGTGTTGTCCAATGCTAATTCATTGATATCCTAACACAATTTCAAATGACTTATTTCATGAAAAGTAAACATGAAAGGTACAAATTTACAAAATTTTGAGGAGTTTTTACACATTATTGTTTTACGATGCTCATTGTCAAAAAAAATGGTTGATAGAATAAACCTTATTCTTTTCTATTTAATATTTTTATCGAATTAATATAGAAAAATTGTAGCTTGAAGATAAGAGGGACATAAATTAATTTAAATTGGAATTCAGAATGTTTCCCAAAAGACTCTACCAATATAACTGAATTACTTTGAAGCAAATCTTCGAAACAAAAGTAACTCCAAATCAACATAAATGACCATCGTTTCGAACAGCAACGAATGATCCCGCAACGTTCGATTCCAGTAATAGCTCCGATTATTTCAACATCAAGCAACACTTAAGTATTGTTTTTTTAGAAACATAAATACGTCACGCAAGGACGTTTTTAAAGCGCTTTCCCTGCAAACCATCAAACCCGTCCCCGTCGTCCGTTGCCCATCTGCATGCAGATAATAGCACGTTAGGCTGTCATAAATTCGTAACAATACACACTAACAAGAAACCACAATTCATCCCTGAAAATGGCTCCGCTGGGAGTAGTCAGCAAGCGGCGTCAGGGATACTGCGTCAGGGACCAAAAAAAGAAACACCTAAAATCTGATCCATTTTCTTCCGTCTTTTCCATCTTTTCTCCCATTCCATCCATTTGCAAACGGTGAACGAAATGAAAAAAAAATCCCGCTACCGCCAACAACAGCCTAGACGTTGAGCTGAACGTTCGTGTTTGTGATAATGCGCTGTCGCGTGACGTCTTCCCGAGCGACTACCACTGTCTGGGGGACAACGAGAACCGACCCATCAAGTGGATGGCACTGGAAACGCTCGAGAAGAAGTTCTTCACCGCATCCAGCGACATCTGGAGCCTTGGGGTGCTGCTCTGGGAGCTGGCAACGTTGGCCGCGATGCCATTCGAGGTAGGTAAAGATATCGAGTGGACGATAGGGTAGCAGTGTCCACCATACTACAGTACCAACATTACATCAATCACAATCCGCGTGCACCACCCGCGGGTGGTTGGTCCGGTGTGGTGGCCACATTAAAATATTATATTTACTCATCGGGAATTGTGTAAGCACAGCTCGCGCAAACATACACTCCGTGACACTAATGGTGCAGGCTTGTCTCTGTTTATTTATGATTTCGTCACTTACAAACAGAAGACGCTAGAGAAGGACCGGGCGCATGCAGGCACACACACACACATACAGACCACCGACACAAGCACTCGAAATGACACACCGTAAGAGTTCCGAGTTGTTCCCGGGACACCCTTCAAGTTCGCCCCATTATCACTAATGGCGGACGGTGTTGACCTACATATTGCCGATCGGGACGTGGACCGTTCGTCGAGTGCGCTGTAATTTTGCTGCTGAACCTTACGCACCAAACCACATTCACCCAGCCCTCGGTCACATGGTCTTGCAAGGAACTCCCAAAAACTGACCGGCCGGAATAATATCAAGGCTTCCTAAAAGCGCCATCGAGATATTCGGAAATATTGGATAAAGTAAACAAGACGCCGGACGATAAATTTCCCCTGAGGGAGACCTGGGGGGAAGGGACGCAGAGGAGTGGAGAGGTTGGGCCGGGTCGCCTATCGTCAGCTCCATTTTCAATTCCATCAGCACCACAGCTGGTAGCGCTCGTGTGTGTGTGTGTTTTTTTACTATCCCCGTGTAATAGCCTTGAGCTCGACAGGATTTTCGAACATACCACACAAGGACATTAGAGCGTGAGGCCGTCCGAGACCGTGTAGCCATTAGATTGATTATGAATTAATAATAAATAACAGTCAATTAATTAAATTGATTCTTTCCGCGGTTTTGTTCCACCGTACCACCGAACGACCATGCCAATTTCCTCTTGCATCCTTGTAACAATTTCCCATTCGAGATTTTCCTCCTTCTCTCGAGGGCACCCTCTGGCCAAACGACCAGCGGGCGAGGTAATAACACTTTAAGCGCAACAATAATCATAATCATTGGCACCGTTTCCGTCGCGCTGGCATCTTTCTAGCGATTGCATCGGTCGTCCTTGTGCTGCGTGTCGACGGGAATGCGAGTCCCGGCCCGTTTCGCTCATAAATTCGACTAATCGTTTCCAATTCTTCATGTGCATCTGGGACGTTTATGAAACCTACAGTTTGGGTTCCTGCAAAGGGGAGTTTTACAACGGGGAGGAGTAATTCCTTATACACTGCTCATTTTATTTACTAAAGCCTTAACGGCTGCAATAACATTACACTGCGTCCAGTTTCTGTAGTGCCACCTTTATGTTTAAGCAGTAAATTTTCAGAATTTTGTTTACTTTATTTTAGTATCGTAAAGTCAACGTACAAACATCACGAAACTGAAGAAATTAAAAGAAAAATATTGTCCAAGATATTAAACGTCAGACAGCATTTCCTCGTACCATATTAAAAATGAAGGGAGCTTTTTCCTTTTTCCGAATTCCCTACGCATTTTTTATTCCCTCGACCAGGTTTAAAATAACCGAGATTCTGCCATTAAGAACTTGGAAGTATGGTGCGATACTGGCCTTATCATGTAGCACCACATTAACTCCAGCAGACAGCAAAGTTTGCAGATCTTGCGGGACACTTAGTATGTTGTAATTTGTTGTCTTCGGTAGCTGCTAAACAGGTTCTGCTCTACGATCCGCTGCCATCCCATCGTCAAGGATCTATATCTATGGCTGTTGCGATTTACGACTTTATTTTAAAATGATCATATGAATCTGGAGTCACTCACAATTCGTCCACTTTTCGGGTAGGTCAGGATAAGAAAGGAAAATCCGTCAACCGTCGTCCGTAGATGCGCTCTCTCGCGGCATGTAGCGAAAGCTAACAGTCAAGTAAAAACAGAGATCCCTCACTAGGTTTTTGCTCCTTCGACTTCTTCTTTGGCTCTACAACTCTTGCTGGGACATCTTGACCCTTCATTTATAGTTTTTTTTACTTGATTTTTTGCATAAATGAATAGTCAACCCATCATTCGAGGAGATGTTCTAGAAGGGAATTGTTACCCAGTAATTTTCTTCTTGGCTCAAGAACCTCCTAATTTCATGCCGGCCTACTAGATTGGATATTACTTCGTAGTTTGATAGGCAGTCTCCACTATTGGGACTTGGTCCGGATGGGATTTGATACCCGGACGCTGTGGCTTGTGCAGACCACACCGCGCTTTTACTTGATTTGCCTATCCAGAAAATCCAAGACTAACCCTTCTCTTTCCTGCTCTGTTACGATACTAGATTTGGTTTATAGATCTTATATGTCTCTTAGATCATCGTTTCTTTGCATTATATTTTATGGCTGATGCTCTTATGCTTTATCATAGGTATTAGCAACCCTCTTCCTTGTGTTATCCAAACCTCCGATTCAGTGTTCTCGTTTTTTGATTTTTTATCGCCTCTTTATGAAGCACCTTCCGGTACATCTTTATAATACAACTCGCTTTTTCAAAAACTATATCTTGTAATTTTAAAATTGTCGTGACTATGTCCTAGTTTTATCCATTTTGTGTCTATTATGATAATTTAAGCATAGCACTAGAATATACTTGGTCTGCTGGTCAAAACTAACACTAAATATACGTCTGCTCCTTTTTTTATTTATTTTACAACGATAAATTAATTTACGTATTACACAATACAGTATTTTTTTATAAACCGTGCATTAGTGTAGTGAACAAATTACATATTTTTTGTTCACACGACATTATAAACATCGAAATATCGGTCTGCTGTTCCGTTTTCAAATAAATTTCTTTACACATTTAAGTGGCTCTATAGAATCTAGTCGCAGTGTAGCATCTTCCTCCTTCTAGTACAGGAATTATCCTTCTTCAGCTCTACTGTTTCACAGATGTTGCGGTAATAGCCATCGGAAGTTTTTATCATGTTTTCGCTCCCTCTCTCTCCCAGACACACACACTATCTTTCTCTCTTTTCGTCTATGTTTTTACCAGTCTTTTGTTTTCCCTTTTATTCCCGCGAAAAAAAAAGTTAAGAAAACATTGAGGAAAAACAAATTTTTCAACAAACTCACAACAAAACACACCAAACCCCATCCCAATCGTTGTTGTTGTTGGTGCTTCCGTGTCCCGTCAAATCATTCCCTACATTACGCAGCTCATTACATGAAAGAATTCGTACCATTTCCTTCCTCCCCTCCCGCCACAGCCCACATTTCCAGCACGGGGAAAAACTCGGGTGGCCAAAAATATTTAGGCCAGGCAATAATGTATCTGGCCCGTGCGTCCGGCATTCCGGGGTACCGTCCTGGGCCAAGCTATTTGAGCCATTACGAGCATCCTTCGGGGTTTTGCTCGCTCTTATGAGTTTGTTCTTCATGATCTTCCCCCACGGCCAGCGTAAGCATAATTGCGAAAACATCCCCCTGTCCCCGGTGGTGGTCACTCCTTTCTTCTTTGATCATGGTACGGAACGGATGCCTCGCATGAACAGCGGATGCACCCCATTGAACGCAAGCCATAGCAAATGTGACGCACTTTTTCTGCCCCTTGTCCGCTTGTCGGGTGTTGTTTCCTCATTCATTTTCTTCCCATTCTACTTCGGCCAAGCGGTGTGATATTAGATTTCTTTCCCTACTTTTTCACTCTCTCTCTCACTCGCAGTCCGCCATTGCAGACGGGTCGGGACTAAATTATTTCATTGTCTTTGATCCCTTTTCCCCGGGTTTTCCCCGAGTTTCCTAGCTTGCCCGGTTCCATCCTTTCGTAACAGTAATGTTCACCCCTTTTTTTGTCGTTGTTCTTCACCGCCGTCCGCACATTGGTCGCTGTCCGGACGACCCTTACGAGAGTTTTATTTGCTTTTCACACTCACTTAACGCATCCCCGTTATGGATGAATTGTCCCTTAATGTCCTTCCACCTTTCCCATTCGACTCCCCGGTTATCTCCCATATTGGCGAGATTTTTCCTTTCCAGGAATATAAGGGAGGGCAAAACTCGATCAGCACACAATCTGCCAAGCTTGCTAGTGGGAAGTGTGGCACTGTTGGATTACGCTTAATGCGTTGCGTTTACTGTACTTTACGTGTGATTCGTTCGTTTCTCTTTCTTCTTTGCAGGAGGTGGACTGTTTCGAATTATCGGCTTACCTGCGGGATGGCTATCGGTTAGCACAACCGGTCAACTGTCCGGATGAGTTGTAAGTATCTTTTCTCATTTACGGTGACACTTTGCTTTGGGGTTTTTGCTGCCTTTGCCGCCCGATTCCAGGACAGGAGAGCCTGATTAAATTATGGATATATTGGACCGGATAAGCTTTAATTGAGGTTGATTACGTGAATGACCTAGCTCAATATGATTGGAGGGTGTTTTTGCACGGAATTAAGTAATTTCACTTCTTACGGGTTTTAGAATGTTGCTTTGAACGTAATGTTAACAAGTTCACTCTTATTATGATTTATATAATTTCAAGGTTAATGTATTCCACAATATTTTAAGATTTTAAAGAATTTTTCATTATTTCTTATTTCATAGTTAACATACTCACTGAAGAACTGTTAATTTATTCATTTACATATTTCGAAGTTTCGTATTTCTAAGATTACTCAACAGTTTTAATTGAAGCTAAAATATCCAACACTTATGGCAATTTCTGTTGTTTTGGTTTTATCAGTTCACTTTCATTTTATCAGTTAACCATGTATTTTTATTCACATTTGATTTATTAATCTTTATTCATTTATTTGGTATCATTGATTGATTTAAATTTCTTTTTCTTACCAACAGTTCACTTGTCTTCACTTTAGTTGGGAGATATTTCCTCCTACGAACCTATATATTTCAAATATTGGCTATTTAATGTTATCTTCTTATATTTCATTTTCTCATTAAATCATCTTGTGCTTTTGGTAGCTTATATGCGAGGTACTTTTTAAATTATTCTACCTACAGTGATGGACAAACCATAATGTATGTGTAAATTGTTGCAAAAATCAACGACCCCGGGAAACACACATCAGCAACACCAGAGACCCACAAAGTCTACGCCGGGTATTACCTTCTTCCGGTACTGTTACCGGCTAGGATATTACTTCAGAAATGACATTGTATCTCTCGACGTATAGTGCCTCACGTCCTTCCTGAAGAATGACTACTGGATGTAGAAAGAGAAACAATACCCTTCTACCATCCAACGCTAAAGCTTCTTACAGGCATGAAGGAATTATAATGAATCACAGCACAAGTCAGGTGAATTCAATGAGACGAATTAGGTCTCAAAAACCCAAAACGTCTAAAAAATAAAAGAAATAAAAAACCTCGGTGAAGGTGAAGGCACAACGACAACTCTCAGGACTCGATGCAACCATCAAGGGACCAGAGAGATGGGCTGGTCTCTCTTACCTTCAATCTGGCGTCAGAGAGGCCCAACTCATGGGTGGAAACTTTGGGAACCTTCTTTTATAAACCGATTCAAGCCCTGACATACACTGATGAATTAGACTTCATTGGTTTGGACTCTGCTATGGATCAGATACTAACCCAAGAATCGAGCAGGCGGCACTATTCCTCAGATTAGTGTCGCTTCAGCTCCAGTAATCTTCTTCTTCTTCTTCTTTGGTCTAACGACCTCTTAAGGTCATGCCTGCCATTTTTGGCATACTAACCTTAATGATACCAAGAAGATGAATAGTTAGTCCTCACTACGGGGGAACAATGTGGATGGGATTTGAACGCCGATCGTGCCGTATGAAGACCGGCACAGTTGTCGTATCACCACCGTAATACGTCTCTCCGGTAATAAGTGACATAGAAATTCTAGTTTGTTTGTCGCAATCATAACTTCATCTGTCAACAACAACTGTCGACTTCATAACCTCTTTTAAAGCTTTTTCAAGATAAGGGTGCTTTAATCTTCAGTCCGTTACTTCATGAATAATATTTTTAAACTGAAGCTTGAATAGGGAAAACAACTAGGAACAAACACATTACCCTAAAAAATCTTGGTTTAGGTCTAACCGAAATCACGACACCAAACAAAAATATTTTTTTCAAACCCCTTTTTAAAAAATTCTCCATAATTACCGCACCTCGTTCACAGCACCTCTTCACATACCTTCCAAATTCTACGCTCCACAGCAGAGTCATTCATCACGTTCGGATGGTTTTAGAGTCGTAAAAATTCAATACCATTTTTAAGCGAACGATTCGCCCCAAAAAATAGCTCATCAACAGAGTCAGAAAATTAATTCAACTTCCCGCGCTCTTTCTTTGCTACCTAACCATCAATTTCGCACCGCCACGTCGGTGCTGCCGATAATAAAATCGCTAACAACACATCGTAAAATGTTTATCCTTCATCATCAGCGGCTCCACATATCCGCTCTGCTGAAAATTGGCACTCTGCTCATATTTCCCCCTCATCCGAACACATTATTTGATTCACCCACATGAGCCTTCGTTCTAATCATTGCCCGCTTCCGGTGTGCAGAAAAAGCGGATGCGCATCTTTAACATGCTTAAGCTCGTCTAAAATGGGTCGGTTTTGCAAAATATGCTTTCAGTGCCGTAGGCAATTTGGCGGAAAAAAATTACTTTGCGAGGAAACAATGATTGCCGGATGATGTTGGCTCAGTACAACGAAACAAAGCAGAAAAAAGGCGTCGTGCCAAAATGATCAAATTGCTGTCGTTAAACACTAGCGCAAAGATCATCTAGACGCTGGGAGACGAACACATAATACTGATTTTTGCATCCCTGGTCATGGAAAACGTTATGAAACACAGTAAACGGAGCAAAAGCACCAGACATTGTTCTGGCGAAAAATTTGCACGATTGTGTACACCCCGTAACGGTTGTAAAGTTGCTTTTTATGTCACTTCCATAAAACGTACCAACCAAGGCATGATCATAAAGATGCTGCTCTCACACACATACAACTACATACTGAAGTGTTGGCCTGGTGGCAGAAGAGCCCTTCGAGGTGTTGAATGAATAAAATTACCTCTGGCGATGCTGATAATTGCTCCGGCAGCATATGGCAAGTGGCGTGAAGCTAGCAAGTTACTGTGCCCGTGCCGGAAGGAACATTATTTTCCATTTTTCGCTAAATGTGTGATAGTGGGTAATCGGTTTAATTTTTTGTAAGAAGATAATCATTTACACACAGTGATGGATATTTTTGCGTGAGGTAGGATCGAAAAGCATCGTTGTGGTAATTTTTTTTTAAATAATTTTTTTTTTATTTTATTAAAAAATATGTTGAACTCCAAATCTCTAGTCTGTTTGTTGTAAAGTACGCTACAGTTTTAGGTAGATATATTCATGCTCAATGGTTGAAATACTTTTCCAAATAGTGTCATTAAATAATTAGATGGTTGATAAGTTTTTTGGGAATTTATTTACTGAGACTTCCTTGCAGTCTGTATTCCTATAAATTCAAATTTAACTTATCATCCAAACACGAGTTTAAAAATTAGAATTTATTAGTCGCCAAATATCTGATCTGATCTGAATCAGAAAATCAGCTTAATCGACTGGTTGCAGTCTGTCCATAAATCTCATCTGTAGAGCTAACCATATGATATATCAATGATCTCTATGTTCCACAGTATCGCGATATAATGTGATGCAAAGTGCGGCTCGGAGAAAAAATTCAAAGTGTTTATAAATTTACGTTTATTATATCTGATTTAAGTTTGCTAACTGGTTTTGTTTGTTTCTTCGTGCAAGTAATACTGTGGAATATTCAGGAGATTTTATGCTACAAATTTGTAAAAATCCATGCTTGTTCTTGTGTGTCATAATGTGTTTCTTCTTGTGCTATGAATGTGTTTTTGTTTCATAACGATGGTTATGAGTAAGATAGATCAAGTGGAAGCAGTAGAGAATATCACTTGGACACATTTAGTCTTCTCCGCTCTTGACACTACAACCGCGAAAGGTCTCGGTCTGCTAGATTTGAGCTCCTGAGGCTTGATTTTACCCTTATTCCTGCCGTGGTTCTTCTGTCTGGAAGGATAATGTTAGTAGTTAGTAGGATAAACAAAATCCTACATTGTAGTCCTGGTGATGAAAATGGGGAAGTAGAGGTCTTTGAACATATGGCCTTTAGCTGCCGATCCATATCCAAAGAGGATCGTGTTCCACAATCGCGCAGTAGTATTGAAGGGTACAGGGAGCTGAACTTCCACATCGAACCGTGATGTGTCCTCATAAAGAGAAGAAGAAGAAGAAATAGAAGAGGTCTGTGAAAAATTCATATTCCAATTGTGATAAGGTAGAGCCAAGCAAAAATTCATAATAACCCGATTCTTTGGAACAGGAAGCATGCCAAGCAAGCTAATGTCTCTGAAAAATCTCTGGCAAGCATCATCAAGAAATCACATTCTTTGTTGAGGGAAGATCAATGGATAATCCTGATCTCCGTCATAAAACTGTTCAGTATCAATGCTATCTCTTGTAGCAACTCAGCTAATTTCATTGTACGACACAAATTTAAAAAGCCTCGAAGAGATGAGCAACCAAGTGAAATATATTGTTAGAGTCTCAATTATGACTAGATGGTTTCGAAAACTGTTGCCTATTTTTATTCACGTTAGTAGCTGCTTCCCCTGGTGAATGCCATCCACACTGGCGTTTACGTATTCCGAAAACAAGAGAAAGATCGAAGAGATTAAGATTGGTCGTCAAAGTGGACCGTGCGAGAGTATCAGTCATCAGTAAAACATGAAGTCTAGACTCAAAACTTCAGTCAATGTGTAATCGAATATTGAGTCCAAGACAACTACAGTATTTACAATCAATTATCTCATTTTTCAACAGATTTCGCTTCATCACTTCACTCTGACCGGGCTTTTTAACTTTTGGAACTTTTTGTGGAACTTTTCAAATCACCCTCATAGTTGTCATCATCGGTTAGCTAAATATTTACCCTCCACAAGACAGCCCTAAGGCAAGTGTCCTTTTCGGGCCCGCTATTATTATTTCAACCCCATCAGCATCTCCTCGGGCAGTTTGCCTTGAGGACTGCTTCTCCCTGGCGGGTGTTTTTGTAATGCAAAAAATCATTTACATACCGTTACGCCTCGCCTGTCGACCATTCCGGTGGTTGCGCACCCATGGGCACTTAAACCAAACGACTGCATTCTTGTGCGCCCGTGTTGTTGCTGTCAAAACATCCTGCCCAATCGCGTCCACGCGCTTAATGCAGACACAAAAAACAACTGCACAACTACCCAGCCCATTATCAGACCAACCATTGCGCGGGGACATTTGTCGTTCTATCGCGATGCAACGTGCCTTGGCCGTGCCGAGCCAGCTTCACTATCACAAGATCTGCACACTTGCATCTGTGTTCTTATGCTTCCCTTTTTTGTCTTCCGATATAGCTACTTTGGATGCGAAACCAGCGAGAAGCACCCAAAAAACCATCTCTGGTGGAATTTAATGCTCATTTATTCCACACAGCTTCGCCCATTATTGGTGAATCGGTGTGAATGCCATCCTAAAACAGTTTTCCCCCGTGCAGCAACGATCATGACTGCGAGGAAAACTCGCGACTCCGGGTTGGCGTAGTTTTTGATGTGCTGGTTTTTCTCCCTCATCATCAGGACGCGCGATGTAAAACAACAACCAACGTTCATGCAAAATAAAGCGCCATTAAGTGAAACGAAAGCACCAACTACCAAAGTCTTGCCTTGGGACGGTTGTAGCGTTCCGGTGGAAGAAAAAAACCCCAGCTCTATTACACCAAACCATGAAGACGCGGCCATGTTTGCGACAAGCGGCTACATTGGCTACAAAAATCGTTGCTGGAAGCATAAATCCAAATGCTCCGCATCCGTGCACTGCACGGCTAATGGAGTTGAATAATTCAACTTTTTTAAATAAAGTCACCAACCAAACCCAACGCACCAAACAAACAGAAGCAAAACCAGCAAAGCGCCCGTTCAAATGCACGAGGGGCACGCGAAAGCCACCCATACCGATCCGTACCGCCGATGTAATGCAATGTCCAATCTTTATTTCCTTCCGATAGAGCGGCACGTCATGCGAAAAATAAAAAGGAGCAACAAACCACACACCGCCACCAACTCCCATTTTGCATCGCATGGGACGTGGTCCTTGGTCGCGGTACGCTAGAAAAGTTTCCACTAAAGTACATGAGTCGAACAAAAAAAAAAGTGTCGCCAGCTTCCGGCAGCGCGGGATCATAAAGTGCAAATAATAAAAGCGTGCCAGCCAAATGGGTGAACTGAACCGTAAACTAGGGAAACAACTTCGTTTTTTTTCGCTCCCTCTCTCTCTCTCTCTCTCTCTCTCTCTCTCTCTCTCTCTGGTCCTTGCAAACTGGGGAATGAACCCCACTTTACGACAGCTTACAGCTGCAGGGTGGATGCATATCGGTGATGCTAGCTTCGGAGCGGATGGGAACAGCGAGCAATGAGCTCGATATTTTGGCCGTGGTTTGATGTGTTTTTGTTTTGATTTATTGGCAGTGAAGTTGAAAGTGTTTTCGGGGTTTCGCTTCTTTTTTTTTGGTGACTAATTTGAAAATTTGTTACGAATGAATCTGGGAGATGGGTTTGTGTAGTTTTTATTGCGCTTTGTAAAAAGTTTTTGTTTGTGCTTGGGACGTACGACAAGACAAAATGGCACGCGCTAGTTTGAATGTAAAACAAGTATTTTTACGGAAAAACTTTTAAAACAATAACTATAACCATCTTTTTCGTAGCAAAACTTTCAAATAAACTTGGTCGATTTGAACACAATTTGTGAGATTGGTAATGCACGCAGATATCCAGATTAAGATTGTTATTGGGATGGCACTACAATCTTCAAAGGTCTGGGCCTGCCATTTCTGGTTCCATTTTTTTTCTTTCGTTTGTGCATAAAGAGTGGCCTGCTATTTCCAGTTTTTTATTTAGAAAACATAAATGTTAAGAACTCACACAAGTGTTCTGTCTGTGCAATGCGTCAGACTTAAAGGCAAAGCATCTGATGCAGAGGTTTTTCATTTTTCAATTCAATTGTTTGTTCGAGATACTTTCACAACCAAGTTGTAAAGAATATAAACCTGCAATTTGTTCGTAGAATAAGTTTTCCATGAAGTAGCTTATAATACGTGAACAGGAACATAGATTACAACAGACATTAAATGAAAAATCATCCAATCCTCCTGTGGATGTGTGGAATGAAGAGTGGTGGTCTTAATCCTCCTGAAGTCCCGCTGCCTGACTTGATTTTACCCGTAGCAAAGTAGTCAGCCCTGCGTACGGATCTGGATGGGATTTGAACCCCGGTCCTGCCGTTTGAAGACCGGCGCCTATGTCGCCTCGGCCACCTCGGACCTTCTCATAAACTCAATTAAATTAAATTAAATCAATTAAATCAATCAATTAATTAAAGAAGTTGCTCTAAGATATTGCCCTAAAACTTTTTCCTATTTGAACACTAGTAAGGCTTTAGTGGTAATAACTACCCTTAGACTCTGTAGATGAATAAATTTTTGAAATGTAATTCCAGATACTTTTCACAGAAAGAGTAGACGAACGTGGAACCTAGATCGAACTTTGTAAACCTCCTAAAGCTTATATGGAGACTATGGGAACCGTCGCTTTCAAACCCCTACTCCGTAGAGCAGTATTCAGGGAACCATATGGCAAGAACAGCCTGGAATATGGAATATGGAACCCTGATCGAAATTTGAACACCTCCTAAAACTTTTATGGAGACAATGAGGAACTTCATTTTATTCTCGGACAGGACACCTATCATGACCTCTGGACACCGGATATAAATCATATGAAACGTTTTAGGTCCACATTTTTGGGGACAGCTCGGTGGTAGATGCAAAAACGGTGCCGGTCTTCACACGGCAGGACCGGGATTCTAGTCTCATCTGAGCCGTTCCCCTATAGTGAGAACTGACTATTCAACTATGCGGTATCAATAAGTTTAGTATACCGGAAATGGCAGGCTTGACCTTAAGTGGTGCGACCTTCGATGCCAAATATATGTAACTGGACGTTGGGCATTTGGCTAACAAAAAACTACAGGAGGAGTAAATTACGATATGGTCAACAAGACTCACACAAAACCAACCACCATTAGCAGCCATCCTATCTTCAATCCTGGTACGGAATTTCTTATTGGAAGCTTATCCTGCAGTCTCCCTGGGAAGGATCTCTAGAACTTTTTTAATATAAGCCATTAACAGGTATTAAAGTGGAATCGGTGTGTTTTTTTAAACTTATCCCCATAAAACTAATCCATGGATTTAGGGTCTGGAGAGATTTTTGATCAACCGTTTAGGTTGGTGAAATTTCCATACAACCATTTTTTACCTTTACACAGGGCGAATCATGGACTACCTTCATTCCCCAAGGCTTCTTGGCTACAGTGTTTTGCAACTATACATAGCCGTTAAGGGTCTGAGGACACCTGTTTCTCCAGATTTGCGAAGACTACAGCTGCTTGAACGCAATAAGACCGTCTTTCTCAGAAATCTCACTTCATGCTACAACCTCGAAGTAAATCTTGAGCCTAGTTCGTATCTTATTGCTTTTACGGTGTTCAGGGAATATTGGACAACAGTTCTGATATCTTTCGTTGCGGTCTCCACCAAGAAATAGGCTTGACCGTGACCCTCCTTCACCATAGTACATATATATTTCGTGTCTGTCTTACTTCTTACGGTCTGACGTTGAATATATCTCTTTGAATGCTCGTATTCGTACATTGTTTCTCTAATCATAAGTGCATTGCATAGCTATGATACCCATTTTTTCTGCCCCGCTATCATTCGCCTAATGACACAGAATACATATGCCACAACAACTGAACATGACAACTGTGGTCTCTGCCAATTTGCTCTTTTCTCTCTTTGATTCCAGACATCGCCCCATTGTAATGCTAATGTTGTTCCTCACTTAAGCCTTTCCACTGGTGTGCTACTGTGGAATAGCATGTAGCATAAAATTAACAAAAGTTTAAGCTGTAATAATTCGCCCCAGCGTGTCCTAACGCGAACGCTCTCCGCAGTGCGCCCATTGTGCTTTGATTGTGCTGGGGTTCTATGCTTCCCCAACGGTCCCCACTCCTAACCTAGAGATAGAACGTTGCAGATGCTTTACGCCAGTACAAAACTCGCCCAGCGCAAAGCAAAACAATGCCAACAAGCGCTTGTAAGAGAGTAGAGAGAAGTGGTTTAGCAAAAAAACAACAGTGTAATCCTTTTTGTCTTTGTTGTTTGGAGTCCTCTCGTACCCACGCTCGCGCTCTCCAGAGGCCACTCGAGTGCTTGACCATTGTTTACAGCTTTATGCAAAGCAGAGCTGAACTGAATAATGAATGCTTAAGCACTTACTTGCGTCATATTTTCGACAGGACACCACCGTTTGCCGATGTGTCCTTCGCCGGCTTGCCGTTACATTAGCGAGAAAGGATGCCTCGGAAGAAAAGGAGGATAAGCCAAATGGCGTTCAAATTATAATCTGCCCTTTTGCTTTTGGCTCAAAGTATCGAAGAAAAATGAACAGCAGCAACGGACAACCGACAGCACCAATTTGGTGGACGTGGTTTGATGGTTGTCGTTTCTTTGCTTTCGACATAAAACATGCTTCAAACAACAGAACCGTCTGGCCCGAGGCTAATGCTTACGAGCTTCCTTTCAATGTTGCATGTTTGTCCTGTGTGTGTCGTATATCATTTCAAGTCAATTGAACATCAGGGAAAAGATTTGTGAAAAACGAAACGGCATCTTGTCTGTCATTATAGCGATCGTGAGCTAGTAATTGAGATGAACAAAATTCCCCCCCGACAAAGAAACTATCCTTAAGTTTGCTGTACGCTCCCGGAACCCTCCCGGCACAACACAATAAAAAGCATCTTTATTGCTGCCAGCGAAAGCTAATTGAAAGACAAATTAATCACTTTAGATTTATTAATTCAATTATCGTGGCATCATGGTTCCGGTTCGCGCCTTCTAAAGCGGGAAAGCGCACACTGACTGCACTCCGGAATACGCTGGACATATGGACTCTGCCGTCGGTTTTGAACAATGTTTTATACCTCCTTTGGCTTAAATGGCGCTTCGCAAACCATCTAGAAACACAGTCCATTAAAGTGCCGGTTGTTAGTAGCCGGATGACGCATAAAATTGCCCATTCTGGGTAGCGTTTGCCACGAATTGTCTATTTGGGGATGATTTTGGGATTAAATAGACGGACGAGGTAAATTTGGAATTTGAATTTCGTGTTGTGAAGCTATCTTGAGACTAAAGTGAAGTCGGATTCAGATGGTATTCATGAATAATCTATTGCTGATTTATTGAGCAACAGTGTAGCGAAAATTTTCAATATCTTTGGAATATTACAATTCATGTACTTTAAATGAAACAATAACCGAAACATTGCTTCTACTTTTGTGGATTGATTTGAAACAATTTTGATGTCCCTTCTCTGCTCTTTTACGATTTTCTATTATTTTAAGCATATCTTATCCCCGTTTTCGATAGCTTAATGTTTAGGATTTGAAATTTCATATTTTTCATCCCCTTCTCCTTTTTCATTAGTTTGGTCCTACCTTTTATGATGAAGGAGTTGCAGTCTCCTCTATCACCTTCAAAGATGGAAGCACTCTCAGAGGTGTTCAACTTGAATAATCATGTAGGATCTTTGTATTTGTCTTGTAATTTTGTATAACAAACTCTGCAAGATGCCAAAAATATTTAGAGCATTTGGAGAAAAATCCCTTGCCTAAAAATATAAAAGGAAATAGTGTTGAAGAAATGAAGAGCTATAACTACCTAAAAATAAAAAATATAATTAGCATATATAAGTTAAGAAATTTTCTGTAGGAGTCCTCAAACATCTCACAGATTTTTTTATTTATCGCAGCTTTTTTTCAGGACTCATTGAGGCTTTCACTTTCGCACACTCATTTTAGTGTCCTCTCCGTCCATGAGGAAAACGTTAAACAGATTTTAAAGGTTAGGTTATTCAGTTGAACTTCTCTGACATTTATTGAACCAAATTAAGGCAAAGTTTATTGTGCACATTTCCGTCAAGAAGGCAGATAAACCATAATCGTCATATTTAGACAGAGTCTATGCATCATGAG